>NW_021620812.1:4684036-4712743 GCF_004785775.1 Grammomys surdaster
GGGGGGGGGGGGTGTGCCTGTATTCCTGGTGTCTTGAAGTCACACAGGGGTGCTCATTAAATGGAACCTTTTACAAGCTCAAAACAACAGAACCAAAGATCTTGGATTGAAATCTTGGAAATTGTAAGCCAAAATTAACCTATTCTCTTTTTTAAGTTGATTGCCTCACATTTTGTAGTCACAGAGAACTGACTAAAAACAACTCCTTTACTTGCCACTTATATATCTTATGGATCTGACCCTTTAAACATGTGGAATCTAATGCTAACTCTGGGTAACTAGTGTCAGAATTCAGTTGAATTGTAGCACATTCATTTGGTGATCACAGAGAACTGGAAAATTTATACCAGGAGGGAAAAAAGTATATTTGCCTATAGAAGTGCACTCATTCTCTCAAGAAGATAACATAAGGATGAAAAAATAAGCAAATTTATTTTTAATAATCTTCAAACCAACCAAAGGCATTTTATTTCACACTCTAGTATAACCACAAACAGCAAAGGCATGAAGAGAGGTAATTCTTTTCTTCCTTCCTCCCTCCCTCCTCTTTCTTTCTTTCTTTCTTTCTTTCTTTCTTTCTTTCTTTCTTTCTTTCTTTCTCTTTTATTTTTAAATAGTGGCTGCGCCTTTTCTTTCCTTTTCCTTGAAGCTTAAAAAGGGACATTCATTAACAGGCAGTTGCTTTTTGTTTGTTTGTTTGTTTTAATCAATACCACGTAGGTGATGAACTGGCTCCCTCAATTCCAGGGGACAATGTTGTGTTCAATTGCTATCAGCCATACCTGAGTCCCTTACATGTAACTTGCATTTCTTCATTCACACCCACCTCTTATTTATGACAACTGGCCCTAACACGCTGGAGGAACAACATGTTCGTTCACAGTGTCATCAGAACTTTGGGTCATGCCATAAAGAAATTATGAACATTGTCTGTTATATCTGGTCATATCCAGATGGATGCCTGTTCCTTGCCTGGGTAGAGTTAAGTCTTAGGGAAGGGAAGCAGGAAGCTGGAAGCAGCCCTCACCCTTCCATTTGTTCCTGGGTAGAAAGCAGCACTGTCTGCTCTATTCAGAGCTCTGCTCAAGTTAACCCTTCCCCTGGCTCCTCCCACATGGCTTCTCCCTTGGCTCTTCTTACAGCTCCTCCCACAGCTCCTCCGACAGCTCCGCCCAGGCCCCCTCCCCCCTTATCTCTACCAGCTCCACTCTTCTCAAGGCTTCCTGCTTAGGTGCCTGTATCCAATGCTCCTATCTCTCTTGTTAATTTCCCCTAATCTTCCTAGACTGGCAGGGGATTTTATCCTTGTTTAAGCATGTCTCTTCTCATTGTTTCTCTGACACCCTCAGTAAACCACGAGTCTCTCTAGGACTGGAGATTATCGCAGGTACCATTGTGTCTCCAGTGTCTGTTGCAGGCACTTGAAAGTGCTAAACATAAATGCCTAGCCCGTGCGTCAATGTGCATCCATTGTACAGCGGGTGTTGGAATGGTCAAGAAGAAAGTCTTAGAACAGTAAGGGAACACACAAGTGTGCGTGGTGTTTCTTATCTACAAGCAATAATAAAAAAAATCTAATTATTTCAATGAAGAAAATAAGAATAATACAGGGAGAATATAAAATGAGAGACTCTATTAGGATTGTCAAGACCAGTCCATCAGAACACCAGAGGTGTTTGGTAGCTAATGATGTTTATTTGGGAGGAGATCAGCATATATATGTGATAAGCGATCAAAATCTGGTAACTTTTTTTTATTTATTTAACCAAATGTATATAAATGGATCAAAATTGCAGTTTTGAACAAATTACAATGGAATGTGTTGGCTTGTGCCTCAGAGATGGCTCAGTGGGCAAAGACATTCTCACTAAGCCTGACAACCTAAGCTCAATGGTAGAAGGAGAGAAGTGACTCTTACAAATATACTCAGATTTCCTCATACATGCTCTGGTGCTCACCCACATACACACACACATACACACACACAGACATAGATACATACTCACACACTCACACATACAGATACACAAGCAAACACGCACATGCACACATGTGCATGTATATGCAAACATACACCCATTTACATGCACACATGCATACAGACATGCAGACACATACATGCACACATGCACACATGTGCATGCACATGTACATGCATGCGTGTACACACACACACACACACACACACACAATGGATGCAAGAAAGTTTCAAAAAGAAAGGTGTTAGCCCAACTTAATAATGGGTAATAAGTCTCTCAAGGGTTAGGTGTGTCTTTTCTCACTGAGGCCAGACTCCTGGCCCTCTGTTATAAATGTGTCGGGGGCCTCAGACTAGCTAGTGTATGCTATCTGGTTGGTGGCTCAGTGTCTGAGAAATCTTGGGGGTTAGTTGAGGCTGCTGGCCTTCCTATGGTGTCTCCCTCCTCCTCAGCTTCTTCCAACTTTAACCTAATTCAACCACAGAGGTCTCTGACTTCAGTCCATTGGTTGGATGTAAGTGTTTGCATCTGTCTCAGTCAGCTGCTTGTTGGGCCTCTCAGAGGGCAGCCATGCTAGGCTTCTGTCTGTAAGCACACCATAGCATCATTAATAGTGTCAGGCCTTGGAGCCTCCCCTTGAGGTGGATCCCAAGTTGTGCTGGTCAATGGACCTCTTTTCCCCCAGTCTCTTCTCCATTTTTGTTCCTACAGTTCTTTTAGACAGGAACAATTCTGGGTCAAAGTTTTTGACTGTGGGATGGCAACTTCCTCCCTCTACTTGATGCCATGTCTTTCTACTGGAGGTAGACTATACAAGTTCCCTTTCCCCACTGTTGGGCATTTCATCTAAGGTCCCTCCCTTTGAGTCCTGAGAGTCTCTCACCTCCCAGGTCTCTGGTACATTCTAGGGGCTCCCCCCACCTCCTAATCTTTCAATTTTGTTTTAATGTATTTTAAAACATAATGGTAGACATTAATCAATTGCCCTTAATAATTATGTAAACTTGTTAAACTGTCACTAAACTAAGAATCACCCACATTTTAAAAAGCAAAGGAGACATTCTGATGCAGAAGCAACAAGAATTTTTCATAAACCTGAAACTTAGTTGGCAGTAACTACCCTATTGCCACACTTTCTATTGATAATGTGTGATGGGGAAAGAAAGTAACAGAAAGCCTTCCTATTTTTCACATATTCCTGTAGTGTGTTTTGCCATGTGCTAATTGACCTGTATAATAATGCAACAGAAGAGAAACATTTGCTTGAAACCAGTGTGTTCAAGGGTTGCTTTCTGAGCCTCTGAAATTTTTTCCATTTTTATACTGGACTCTAGCTTCAGCAGACACACCTGCAGGAATTAGGTAAAGGTCTATGCTATAGCCCTTCAGTAATTTCTTTCCTGTCATATACTGTATCTGTTGGTATTGCAGATACACATCACATGAATGTGTAAGTGAATTAACATAGAAACAGCCTTTGCAAAGGAGGCAGGGATGCTTTCAGTCTATGGGTTGGAGCTGCTTCTAAGTGGAGACTTTACAACTTGGAGGAAGTAAGCTATAAAGAGAGATGGAGGTGGGGGGCATCCTGATACATTAGATACTGCAATGGGATGCCTTCGGTCTTGATGCACATTCACAGGGACGTACGTGTGTAACGCTTGTTAAAGTGCAGACTGAGGCTGGCTTGTCTCTTTGGGCCCGTCTGTCTTTCCAGCAGATTACCACAGATGCTGAAGCTGCTGCCTAGGGGCCACACAGTGAAAACCAAGTGCATACTCTCTTACATCATCATGGATGTGGATCCTGAAACCTGAAACTACACCCAGGGAGGGATTTTATGGTGTTCTGTGGGGGAGTAGTATGAGAGCAGCTCCCTTCTCTGTCACAATGGCTCAGTGAGGAGTGAAGAGCTCACACATTAGAGTCAGATGGATCCAGGCTCAGATCATGGTGCATTAGCTGTAAAGCCTCCAGGAGGTCGTTCATCCTTTCTGGCTCCAGCCTGCTTATTTGTGGAATACTGATTGAAGGTTGATGGTTTAACCAGGTGGAAGAGCTGTGGTTGTCAGTGTTAAAACTATCCTACAAAAATTCACAATTGTATCAACCATAGTGGCTAATGATCAGAGTATACAATGTATCTTCTTCCGTGGTTTGGCCAGTTCGATATTCTCAGGGGGCATAGCAATGCTATACACTCTAGATATCTCTCCCAGAGCTGAGACAATGCCCACCTCTATGGAAGGAGCAGTGTTATAACACTTACTGGGAAGTAAGCACTTCATCAGGATCGGGAAACAAAACAGATTTCATTTGCCCACTGTCTTTGTGAAAGAGAATCTGCAGCATGGAAAATACCCACTCATGAATTTTTCAGACTTATTTGCGATTGAGGCTCTTCAAACATCTGCTCATTAACGTGGGCATCCAGCTAATGTCATAGATATTAATAGCAGATGCTGTTCTCTCTCCTGTGGCTAATACAGGAGCTGCTTTCTTCCTGGGCCCGTAATGTTTTCTGATAGCTTTAATTGCTGTTACTTAAGTGCAAGAAATACTGAATACCATAGATTCTAAAAAGATAGAAAGAAACAATGCCCCTTTAGAATAACAAACATCCTTTTTAAATACCAGTGAGCTAAAGGAAGAGCGCTGTCACTCTTGCTATTCTATGGGGGTTAGATTCGGTCCATACAGAGGATACTAAAGGTGAAAAGAAAGAGAATCTATGGAAATTAAAGCTGTCACTCTGTGCGGTGCCATTGTGTGAGCAGCTTCAAAAACCCATTTGGAAATCATGGCTCTTGTATCACAGTCATTACTGAGACACTAGCATCACCCACTCATTACTGCAAACATAGCAACAGTTGCCATGTGAGCGAGAGATCTGCAACACAAACAGTGGAGTCAGTCGGGTGGCGCAGGGCGGGGCTGGCTGGAGTCAGGGTTGCTGTGGCAGAGCACAGTGCCACCTGTACAGGTTTAATTAGGCTGGCTGTTCTCTCTGGTCCCTGTGCCGTGTCCTGTCAGACATTTCCAGAGAACAGAAGCAGTCTCAAAAGGCAGCATTTCGGATTAAATCTTACATTTGGTGGCACACAAACACAACCAAAGGCAGAATTCCGCTTTGATGTGCACAAGGGTAGACACGTGGCCAAGGCTTCTTTTTCATTTCCAGGAATGGAACCCTCACAGAACTCTTGTCATTAGAAAGCCGGTCCACTTGTTGCTGTCACAATATGCCATTCCATCTAATTGAAAACGGAGAAGTCTGTCATCATTTGCTTAGCAGTTTGCCTCTGGTGAATCTTCACAGGTTCCCTTTATGTGGCTGGGAATTAGTTAATTAGTATTACAAAATGCATCAGGAGGAAAAGGCCCTTCGGGTTACCAGGGAGGCCCTTTCAGGCTGCTAACAAGCTTGCTATGGGACAGGAAGAGCTGCCCAGCTGAGGAAGACATCTTCGCTTGCTCGAGTGAGCCGTTGTAACCTAAATATGTCACTTTCTCGGTCTCTCTCAGTCTCATGCAATGTTTTATGTGTGGCATAAATCCGGGTCCTTAAAGCTTTCTCTTTAAAAAGTACCGATTTTACACAGGCACGCGGCTTTCTTCTATCTCTCCTCTCATTAATTTTCCATTCTCCCAGCACTTCTTCTGAACAGAATATTTTGTTTGATATTCTCTCTTTGACATTTTTCACAGAGAAAGGTTGTTTCAATCTAAGGGTGGCTTTTAAAAGTCAGAGACAGATTGACATTTTTTCCTCTCACTCCTTAACTTTGACGCTGTATGCCTTTGTTAGGGAGGGATTCTCCAATCTCTTGCCGTTGCATTCCCTGCAGCGCCTCCACTGATGGCCAGATGGCGCCAGTGAGCAAGCCAACGCACATGCGAGGCTAAAAGTGCTGTTTAGGGTTCTCACCAGGGGAGGGAGTCCTGCAGAGGTCTTGTCTCACTGAGGTGGAGGGAGATATGTCTAATTCTGGGGAATGATAAGAAAGCAGAATCCCCGAGATCTGAGGGCAGCAGTTGGCATTGTGGGATCTTTATTTCACGTCTGAATCTCGCAATTGTTGGCAAATGTCACTGTGGTGTTTTACAGATATGATACCCGGGGCTGTGCTGAATAAAGAGGTATTATGAAAATATTAAGTGGCTTTTGCAATACAGATGAATTTTCTAGATTTTTGAACCTTCATGGAAATAATTTTAACATATACTTCTTTACCTTTTTTTTTGTGCGTGTGTGTGTGTGTGTGCGCGCCCCTGTGAGTGCTTTTGTGTGTGCCTTTGTCTCTGTGTGTCTTTGTGTGTACAGGTGGCATTGTGCATGTACCATGGTGACTATATGGAGGTCAGAGGACAACGTCGAATTCGGTTTCCCATTTATACTTTGCTTGAGACAGTGCCCTTTGTTGTCTGCTGTTGGCAGTTGCAAGTAGCAGGCTGGCTGGCCTGCCCTCTTAACAAGAATTCTCCTGTCTCCACTTACTGTCTCTTCGTAGGAGCCCAGTTCTTGCAGATATGCACTGTAGGTTCTGATTTTTACATGAACTCTGAAGATACACTTCAGACTCTCACATTGCTGAACCAACTCCCATCTCCCACGTACTCTATATGACACTCGGCTCATAGCAAGGAGGTAATTCAAACCCATACAGCACCAGCACGCATGGCCACAGGTTTCCTTCTTAGCCCCACACCCCGTGAATACCAGAAGCTCTTCTGCTTCCATTAATTAGGAAAATTCATGGACAACTAAAAAAATATTTGAACTTAAAAAGAATAAAGATAAAAGGGGCAGCTGACAGACATGCTGGCACCTGCTTAGATTCTGGCTTCTCTTCCTCGCCATTTATATAATTTTTTTCACTTCAGACCCTTAATGAGCTGAGTGACTGACCTTGAGCAAGTGAGTGTCATAAAAATTATATACTCCAGAGATGACAAATATCCGGGAAAAGTTGCCTTGCCCCTAGATTTAAGCAAGTGACATCTTACTCTCCTCATTATACCATAGTGACAAAGGGGCTTAACAGAGGCACATGTTAAGATAGTCCTTCCTCTCAGTACAGAAGGCCTGGCTGAAGAATGAGAAAGGTGTTAATGAGATGCTTAAATAAGCAGAGAGCTTTGATGAAGAACTCGTTAGCTATACATTCAGCCATCTTGGATTAAGCTAATAACTATGTTGGAAAGCCAATGATACTATCTTTTTTATTTTTATCATTTTCTCAGATTTGTGAATCTCATAGTGATTTATGTGTGTCATCAGGTTTAGGCACTGAATCCACATTGTGTCTATGAAAGAGAAAGGACAGTGACTTCATTTCCTCGTTAACAGCAAGTTGGTTTTTTGTTTGTTTGTTTTTTCTTGCATTAAGTGTCAGCCTTAGTATTTTTGTTGTGTTAAGTCCAGAGATTGTGAGTTCTGCAAACTGATTGCTATAATGCAGAACACATTCAGTGAATGTGGGAAGAACCCAGCTTGACAAAATCTTAATTCAATGTAGAAATTGCATTACAGTAGAATTATCTCCTAAACTGGCTCATGCATGCACTTCTGGTTGTAAAATTCTTAGAAGGAAGTAACTCTTGTTATACGTTCTGATTAGAGCGTGCTGCTTTTCCAGGTATCCAGGGTGGCTGATTTGGAGATAAATGATTGAAGACAATGGAGGGGACTGAGTTAGTCCTGGTGTGCTGAGAAGCAAGCTTTTGAGTGTGGAGTTTTGCTCCAGTTGGGTCTATAGGCAGCTGATTACAATCTCTCCCTAGGAGGTAAAATGAAGCAAGGTGGCCAATGCCAGAGTTAGTCAGTGAGGAGAGAATTTCTCTGTGAGCAAAAGGGATGTAGACCTGGTGTCTAAAGCTCCATTGAATTTGGCAGACACTTCAGTGGGAGCCCGTTTAGCACCGCGGACAGTTCCTCACAGAGCCTCCTAGATCAGGTGCTTGGCTGATCTGCTTCTTAAAGTACTTCAAATAGCAGGCTGGAAGTTTAGTCTTAAGACACAGTAGAACCACTGCCAGACAGGCCCGGGTTCAATCATGAGCTTATTTTTCCACTGTTTGCTAGTTTTGAATCCAGTATTTAAAGCTGCGAGTTTCAATTTGCTTTCCTTGAAGAATGGGAGCCTTTAGCGGTACTTCGAAAGATTGCTATTAGAATTAGATAGCATTATCTTGATGGGAGGCTCCCAGGCTCACTTGCCCATTCTATTATATATATATATATATATATATATATATATATATATATATATATATCTTATGCCGTATGGAACACAGTATATCATGAGAAAGAGAGATGCTAATGAACACAATATGCTTACAATCTAGTCAAGTGTGAACAGAAACCAGGTGACTGGCTTAGGCCCTCACTCCACAAAGATATACGTGTCATGAAGATTATTGTTGGCCGCCAAGCAGAATTTTAGAAGGTGGTGTGGGACAGATACATTAGCCCAAACAAAGAATGAGGTCAGATGATAAACACTTTTTAAAAGCTACAGTCCTGGAGCTGGAGAGATGGCTCAGAAATACTACTCTTCAAGAGGACCTGAGCTAAATTCCCAGCACCCAGGTTAAGCAGCTTATAGCCAACTTTAACTCCAGGGTTCTAATGCTTTATTTTGCTTCTTCAGGAACCTACTCATACATGCTAAATACTCAAAAAGATGCACATACATATAAAAAATTAAAAATCCTTAAAATGTCTAATATCCTAAAGAGACAACCAAAGTTAAGAAAATGGGAAAAATAAAATATGCTCTACACAAGGGATGCAAGACACAAATGCCTGTTTTAAACTGAGCTCCAGATAACACAACAAGGAGAAAGAAGTCCAGCCCAAGGCCATATCTATCTATCTATCTATCTATCTATCTATCTATCTATCTATCTATCTATCTATCTTCCACACAGATAAAAAAGCTAAACTACATTTGTGAGCAATGATCCTGGCTGTCAGTGTCCCAAAATGACAGAAATAAGGGAAACCAGTTCATCTGTGAGGTTACCTCTCCAAAACAAGAGGAAGAGAGAAAGAAGCCATCGGCTTACAGGTCCTAAGAACAGCCATGTGACCAGAACTTAAAGACTGAGTATGAGAAGTCTAGGTAGAAATCATAAAATAAATGTATTTAAGGGAAACAGTAAGATTATATAGAAAGTCAAGAGACTTTCAAAACTGGCCTGAAAAAAATTTTAAACAATAACAAATACAATGGAAAGAAGTCAGGAAGAACTTGAGTTACAAACAGACAGAAAAACAGACAAAGAAATTCAGAGAATTAATAAGATAAATGCAAAAGAATTTACCTAATCTGTAATAGCAATATAAAAGGTGGAAGTTATACCTTCCCCATAAAGACACACATAAACATACTTGATTTCCTCACAGGCCTTTGTAGTTGCACATTTCCCTAACATATATGTCTTTGCATGTATTCATACTCTATTTGCATATATGTTCTGATTGGACATATTTTAAATACACTAGGTGATACATATCTAGTGAGGTTTTTCAAAAAGCATTACATTAAGGTAATACAATGTTATCCAGTGGCTGTGAATCACACAGAAGTTCTGAAAGCTACCAAACTGTGGCTTTTGGAAGCCAGCAAATATCAGGCAGGAGAAATAAAACTGAACCATATACAGTGGAGTAAGATACAAAAACCAAGGAAGGGCTTTAAGATCAGTTAGGAAGAGAAAACTATAAACAAAACATGGATAATAAGATTTATAGGTAAAAATGTTAATAGTCATAGGAAACCTGCCAATGTGTGCTCCCCCTGTATTGAGGGGGAGGCAGAGAGAGAGAGAGAGAGAGGGGGAGAGAGGAGAGGGGGGAGAGAGAGAATCTTCACTTGTCTGGATTCATATCTCTATTTCTGTTAGGCTGAAGATGCATTTGAAGAGAGAGAACCAGGACTAGGAGAGAGAGGTGACAGGTCAGAGGCATGAAAAAGGTAACTCTGGCTAGGTATAAAGAAACCATGGCTTCACAGAACAATATCTAAGGGTGAAATCTTAAAATTCATGGCAAAAGTAAAATATTGAAAAGTAAATACCAAAATGCTAAGGTAAGGTGCCAATGGGTAAAAGCACATACTGCTTTTTAAGATGACTCAAGTTCATTTCCCATCAACTACATAGTAGGGCAGCTCCAGGGAGATCTGGTGGCCTCTTCTGGCCACCACAGGCAACAGCATCCATGTGAAGCTCACACACAGATACGCACACACATAATTAATATTATATTTATATAAACTAGATGGAATGCTTTCTACTCTAAATGGTCTATTTCTTTGTTTTATATATAAGGGTAGTAAAACTAGAGGTCATGATAAACTCTTTGTGGGTTGTATTAAAGTTCATCTACATGGGATGCAAAAAAACAAAAACAAAAAAAAAACAAAACTCTACTAAGTCCATAGTGAAGGAGACTCACTATGGTAAAGATATCAGATCTTGCCATGTGAGGCTATGGGTTTATACAAACTCTTTTTGTTGTTGTTGTTGTTTTGTAGAAAATGTAAACTGTTTATAAAATTAATATGGAAAAGTACCAGCTAAAACCAAAAAAGAAGCAACAAAGATGGAATGGGTCTTAGCAGGTAGCAAGATTCCCAATACCACCGCTACCTCTTAATGAATAAGATCGTTGGCTTGGTCATGGATTTAAAAAAAATATATCAAAGGAACAGAAGACACCTAAACTAGACCTATGCAAATATAAAAGCCTTAATGTAAGAAAAAAAAAATAGCTGCCGTGGGTCATATGGGGATCGGGATGTCTTTTCTTAGCGGAAAGGGGAGAGAGAGTAGAAGAGAATGGCCAATTTGTAATCAACTTCACTCTCATGCTTTCCGTCTGTTCTTACAGCAGGTTTCCCTCTCACATTACAGAAGAGAAGTGGCGTCCTATTAGGACAGTATTGTTGATTTATAGCGAGATGGCTCTTCCCCAGGCTCACGTGTTTGAACATGTGGTCCCCAGGTAGTGGTGCTGTTTGGGAAGACTGTGAAAACTTTAGGAGGTGGAGCCTTGCTGGAGAAATCGAGTCACTGGGGGCGGGACTTGAGGCTGTATTTCTTGTGCAGCTGTAGTTTCTGAGTACTGACGCAACATGAGCAGCCAGCCTGCTGCCGCCATGCCTACTCTGTCCGCCGTCATGGTCATGGCTTCCCCACCACAATATCCCTCTGGAACCGGAAGACAGAATAAATTATGTCATTTCCCTCAGGGTGCTTTTTCTCAGCATCTGATTAACTGAGACAAAAGGTGCAGAGTAGAGAAAATGCTGGAACACCTAGTCCTTTTTTATGTTTCAGCCAAAACCAGACTTGAACTTGACAGAAGTGTAGAGGCCATGGCATCGATAGCCCAATTCAGGATACTTTTAACTTATTACAAATAAAAATGTTTAATATTTTCCCCATAGAGTTAGATTTTAAATGAGATGTCATGGACGTCTGAATAAAATCAGAAAAAAAAAAGGAATTGTCTGATCTCAAGGTATTTATGAAATAATGGGGAGTAAGTCACTCACTGAGATGGCGAAATAGTAGAGCACCCATCATGGCACAACATGGCTGGATGTGGCCATCTGTGAAGCTACAATGACTGAAGTAGGTTTAGGAGGCTGATTCATGTTTTGACAAGAATGTGGAGTGGGCAAGGTTCAAAACCAATTAGGCGGAGGACACTGGCTGACAGGTTAAGAATGTCGTGTCAATAGGAGATCCTACCTATTTTAGGACATCTTCAGTGTATCTTTTCAGGATATTTTGTGAAGAGTCAATCTGAAGTTTGTAGGATTACCCCAAACATTCCAACATTTTGGCTTGAGTAGTCAGCAGTGCCTTTAGTCATTAAGACTACAATAAAGTCTTCATATAAGACGTGTACATATGAGGAGAATGAGACCCCTCAGTTCAAAACCACTGGGATACAGGATGAAAATTTATTTTTGCTGATGGCATTAGTATCCAGGATAAAACTCCTCCCACTGTTGGAGGCCATGGAGAATTGTTGATGGTTTCAGAATGCTGCATATAGAAGTCACACATACACACGCTGTACATGCTGGTGCAGAGGGTGAGAGGCTTGTGGGGAGATAGTGCAGGAGAGAAATCAAAGACACAAAAAGACATGAAAATGTGAAAGAGGTCAGAGTTGGATGTATGGACTGAGGTTCTTTCTCTAACCCTCCATGTGTGCGTGTGTGTGTGTGTGTGTGTGTGTGTGTGTGTGTGTGTGAGAGAGAGAGAGAGAGAGAGAGAGAGAGAGAGAGAGAGGCAGAGACAGAGAAGACTTGAACATAGACATAGACACAGGGAAATACAGGGAGAGAGAAGGAGAGAGAGACAGACAGGCAGACAGCCATGGACATAGACATAGACACAAGGACAGAAGGATTAAGGGATGGATAGAGGGAGGGAGGGAGAGAGAGAGAGAGAGAGAGAGAGAGAGAGACAGAGACAGAGACAGAGACACAGAGAGACAGAGACAGAGAGACATGGACATAGACACAAGTAGAGAAGGAAAAAGGGATGGAGAGAGGGAGGGAGAGAGAGAGAGAGAGAGAGAGAGAGAGAGACAGAGAGAGACAGAGAGAGATAGAGACAGAGACAGAGACAGAGAGACATGGACATAGACATAAATACAGGGAGAGATAGAGAGAGACATAGACACAGGGAGTGGGAGTGGGGGGACCTGGCCAAGTACTACATAAAACTCATACATGGAGTGGAGACAAGAAGCAAGATTTAAGATCATTTAAAACCTGGGGAGGATTCTGAAAATAACTGAGTTGAACATGGGGAAGGTTAAGGTGAAGAAATTATTAGAAGGCAAGGAGACCACTGAGGGTCTTGAAGAAAGTTCTATAGATACACAAACAGGAGAAGGGAAGGTTAGAGTGGAGGGCCCGACCTACGTGATCAGCTCACGGAGCTACCATAGTGCACAGTTCCAGAATTTCAGGAAAATCAAGTGTGAATCCAGAATTTTGTACATTGTATTCACATTGTATAGGTTGAAATACATTCCCAGGGCACTAGGCAAGCTATTTAGAGGAGTTCTTCTACTGCTAGCGATTGATCCCAAGGGTGTCTGTCTCAGAGCTTTGAATCCTACATCCCCAGTATCTTCTCCTGGACAGCTAACTGGGTCGCACACTATTCTCGGAGCTCAGCCCCACACAAACCTTAATTGGTTTTCGCATCTGAAAGGTTGTTCATCACTTTGTCATTTCTAAATTTAACATGATCTAATCCATGCACAAGATGGGAGATTTCAGACCCTGTGGGAGGAGTAGTGCCACATGCCGAGTTTCTAAATATATCTGGACACAAAATATTTTAAAAGACGCAGAACTTCAAGAATGGTTTCCTTAATCTCAGATTTTACTCAACTTGTGATTCTGTACTGAGTTAGCTATTTCCTCTCTTTCATGGAGGAAATACCTGACAACTTTCTACCTTGAAAAAATCTTTTATACAGGAAAAAAGTTAATAAAAACTAGAGATAAGTATGCCTACGAATAATGGAAACCTATACTAAATCAAGAGTTTTTAAATTTCCATCTCCTGACTATTGACATCACAGCTAGAAGTTTGTATAAGTGCAGTGATTCAGTACATTGCCGAGAAGCCCAAGTCTATATGTTAGTGGGGAATCACAGAGCAAGCCTTGTACAGATTTTTCAGAGTCATGGTAACACCCATGCAGAATTACACTTTCCTGTGTCATGGGCTAAGTTAGCTTTGAAGCTCAGTCTTCATGGGCCCAGAGACTGAAGGACTCAATCATCCTTTAGAGCAGCTTTGTTCAAAATGCGATGTTGGCAAGGTCTCTTCCATTTGTGCCAGAACTTGCATCTCCTCCCACAGAGAGACCAGCAGGTTAGCACCGTGCCTCTCTAAGCTTCACCTGCTTTGCTGTGCTGGATCTACCCACAACCTTTAAGGTTTTCTGAGGCCCAGATGCCACTCTGATGAGATTTAGTTGGCCCTGGCTACTGGTCCTTTCTGAGATTCCCAGATGATTCTAACATGCAAAGTTGGGAAACAGTCTGGACAGTTAAGCCCATGGCCCTGTTGGCCTTAGTCTACCAGTTCCTATACCCTTGGGCCTTTTCACTTTAAGAATTGACTCCCTTCTATGGCCTTTAGAAAACAAGCTGAAGAGGCAGGCTTGCGAGGAGTGCTTGAATTCATTCCTTGATCATCTTCCAGAACAAACTGGGAGAAGTCCAGAAAACACAGCATTGACAAAACACAACAGGCTTCTGGATCCTGCTGCCTCCCATGCCGGTGGTGTGTGTGTGTGTGTGGGGGGGGGATTTAGAAAGCACAGCAAAGGCTCATGTGGGAATCCCGCTGGGCCACCTACTTGATCACTCAGGGGAATTACTTATACTTTCTGACCCCATTTCTTCATCTTCAATAACCAAAAGGTCTGCCTCTTAAAGCTTCATTACACAACTATTTAAGCAGTATTTAAAACAGCACCCTGCATTTCATAGGTGTTCCACGGTGGTAGATATTTAAATAGAAGAATGAAGTGGTCAGAACCCATCCACTGATTCCACTGTAAACTCATAATGGCCACCATACATCAAGCCAGTCTTTCCCATTTCCATTCTTTATTTGCCATATACGTGTTTGTTACTTAACACCCGTATATCAGCCAAACTGCAAGACAGTTAGATGTAGCAATGCATAGAAATGCACGATTCTTCTCTTGATTCCTTGTACTTTCACTAAATGCTTCACCAGGAGCGTTCATCTATATCATGGATCTCAAATAATTAAGACTCTGTTTGCTAGGGGTGGGGCAATAAACAAACTGACCTTCTGTTCATGGATACTGTAAACGGGGTCCTAAGATGTTCAGAGAAATGTGCAGGGAGAAAAAATATATAGACCTACCACCACAAAGGGACAAGAAGCTGCTGAGAAAATGCAAGGAAGCAGCTCTAAGACACACACTGGGCCATAGGCTGATTGTGTCAGTTTTCAGCAGTGATCTGTCTCTCTATGTTCTTATTGTGTAGAGAAGCCAAGCTCTTCCATCCAGTTCACCTCACCCCATGTGCTGCTGTGCCTCTTGCTCTGTGTCAGTTTCTTAGTGGCAAATTCTTGGACTCAGCTGCAGTAGCAGATCTGGATTCTGTGCATGAGTCTGCTTGTCTCTGTCAACCACCCACTGGTGAAATAGTGCCCCTCCTTGATTGTGTAGCTCAGTCTCGTACCTCTGTCTGTGGTGGGCAAACCTCACGTGACTGTGGCAGAAGTATCACGATGCAATCCCGATAATGAATGGTATTGAATATCCCTAGTTATCCATCAAAACCACTCATACTTAATTCCAGGATATTCCTTAGGTTAGAGCTGTCATGATTTGCCTGTCTGTCTCCTCCTAGCTTTTTCTGCGACTACTTTTTTCAGAAGAGGAATATAAGTACAGCTGGAAAGGCAACAGTAGCATCTTTCGGGGAGTGTAAAACTCTTGCTAGATCACCCAAACCCTTTACCACCTTGGGGCTGTTGAGTGCTTTCTCAGTGGTAGAGGAGTCTGCAGAGTCTGTGTCCATGTGCTGTAGCTCTGGGCTTCCAAAGGAGAGGTCTGTTGATAGTTCAATTTTAGAGGCATGTTCCTGAATCCAGGTTTTCCATCAAGTGTTCGTAACTACTGCCTTTCTTGGTTCCCACATAGAAGATGGCCCCTGCCAACCTCGCTCATAGGAGTGAACTCTGACCTCATTCACTCTCATCCTTCATGTGCTTAGTTAGGCCAGTCATAGTTGTTTCATCCACCAAGACCCAAATGTACTCATTCTCATTGATGACTGCCTTGTAAATGCTGATTTTCTATGCAATATTATTCTTATGTTGATCTAGCAAATAATATCCCTCTCGATCTGTGCCCATCAGCCTGCGACTTTATATTTCTCTCTGATGGCCCTTAAGTGCAGCTTTTCTCCTGTTGACACTGGGACTGTGTGCTGTGATGCCAAAGGCTGAAACCTGAGCCAAGGCTAGGAGCATGCATGTGAAGCTTTGTGAGGAGGGCAAGCCTCCACTAGTATGCCCTAACCTGTATCTGAGCAGAGTGGTAGGCACAGGGCAGATCTTGATACAATCATATGCTAAGTTCACCTAGAACCAGGCTACAGACATCTGAGCTAGGGATGGCTAGCTATGGCTGTCTGTCCTGAATTCTGAGATGGACAGTTATATCTTAATACAACAGATGACCAGTTAGTACTCTTTGAACCTACAATGAATCCGAGAGACAAAATGCCTGCCTGTAGGGAACTGGGGCCTGTAGGGAACTGGGGCCTGTAGGGAACTGGGGCCTGTAGGGAACTGGGGCATATGAACAGGAGACATTACGAAAGAGGACTTCTGATCAGTGTGTTTTCCCTGATGAAGTTCACGTAACACAGGTTTAACTATTTTAAAGTGAAAATTTCAGTGGTATTTACCACATTAATAATGTAATAAGGACCACATATAACTCCCAAATTTCATTATCCAAAGTATAGTAATTACCCATTAAGAAGTTTCTCCAAAACTTTCTTTTGTCAGTTCTTGGCAACATCAATCTACATTGTTTGTTTCCTTTTTCATAGATTTACCTGTTGAAATGGAATAGTTCATGTCTCTCCTCAAATTTATATATTGAAGTCCCAACACCTCACATGACTGCATTGAAAATAGTGTCTTTGCAGAGGTGATTAAGACAAGTGAGATCTGAAGGTGGATACTGGAGAAGTGATGCCCTTGTAGGAAGGTGATGATGACACCATGTTCTCCTACCCCAGGAGGGGACCAGGACTCAGCCATGCTGGCACTCTGGTACCAGATTTCCCACCTATACATCTGTAACAAATATACCCAGCTTTTGAAGTCACTCAGTATTTACTCTGTGTGTGTGTGCATGTGCGTGTGTGTATGCGTGCATGTGTGTGTGTGTGAGGCATACAGCCCAAGTTGTTCTCACACCTATTCTGTTGGATCCTCATATTAGTGAGGTCATACAACAGTAGGGACTCTGTAGATATGTTTCCAAGGATTGTCTATATTATATTTCTTTTTTATGGCTGAATAATTCTGAAGTCCATGGTGCCTCTCACATGCTGTCTCTCCATCCTTTGATGGACACTTGAGTTGGTTCCACTCATGGCTGTTATGAGCAAGGTTTCCATCAACATTTATGTATGGGGATTGTTTGCACATCTGTTTCCAGTTTTGTGGGCTATATCCAGGAGTGAGATTGCTGAGAGAGGAAGATGGGTACTGCTCTGAGTGTCTGGTCTCCATTACCAGGACTGATTCCAGGCTCATACATGGAACCCTTCCTTCAGTTCCACAAGACCACTCTAAAATATATTCAGTAATTTATAATGCTTTATCACTTTACATTTCTGGTGCCATAGCTCACTGCTGTTACTGACAACTTTCAGAGGAACCTAAACTAATCAAGGATGAAAGTTTAGGTTTTTGATCACAGTATAATGAAAATGAAATCTAAACTCTTAGCCAGTGTTTTCTAGAGGGATGTTCAGGCTCCACTAGACAGTATCGTGCAGGTGACTGCCCTGATCTGGAACTGAAGTGTGGATTTACAGTAGGACCATTGCTGACATCCACACTTACCTCTGAGACCACTCAGCATAGGACCTTGCATTTAGGGCATATTCCAACTCAAAACGGCTCCGTAAGGCTGCCACGTGGCTCCGGCCGGGTCCTCCTCGGCTCAGCAGGCAATCAGAGGAAGAGGAAGGTGACAGAGAGCCACTGCTGTTACTTGACGCAGGAGACATGAGCTATATGGGGAAGGCATGGAAGGCCTTGTTTAGTAAGTCCACCAGGTAATGGAACTGCAGCTTTTGTTTGAGGACTCCTAGTTTAACTTCATCTACACTTGCTTCAGCTCTTCCCTTCAACCTCTGGTGGTGAGATCTGCTCTGCTTCATTTGCCTTTTCTCCATTTCTATTTTGAGGCGGGTGTTATTCTTAATCCTATCTTCCCCAAACACAGTAAACCCAAGTTAAACGTATAAAACGTTATTCAGATAATTCTCATTTAATGATCAAATGATCAGCCACATTCCTCATGAAGGTCATAAGATTCACTCATGGCAGAGATCCTTTCAATTGTAGCTAAAAAAATTTTCCCTGAAATAAAACGAATTTACACACTGTCTCAGTTTCTCTTCTCGTTGCTCTAATAAAATACTCTGACAAAAGCAACTTAAGAGAGAAAGGTTTGTTTTAGCTCACAGTTCAAGATACGGTCCAATTTGCTGGGAAATTCTTGGCAACATGAGCTTGACACAGCTCTGAGATTGCATCCACAGGCAGGAAACAGAGTGATAACACATTCTGCTCAGTTCACTCTCTCCACTTTATACAATCTAGGCTCTCAGGAGTGGTTTCATCCACTGTTAAAATGGGTCTTCCCGTATCAGTTAACATAAGACATACAACACGATCACCCACAGACATGCCCAAGCATACATTTCCCAGGTGATTTTAGGTCTTATCAAGCTGACAACAGTAACCATCATACAGCCTTTTTAAGAATACATCCATTTTGTGAGATGAAGCATGGTTTAATATCTCTTTTTCCAAAGGGAACAAAATCAATCTCTGTTAACTGGCAGTCTTGGTTGTTTGAAAATAACCTGTGGGCTCATGGAGATCTTCTCATCCTTTTGGTAAAAATTCCTGGTTCCTCCAAATGATCCTTATAATATAGGATTTTAACTTATTCGGCATTCTGATTGCTCTCCACTACAATGCAAGTGACGGTTTTCATTATTCTTTAAATGACCTAGAGTTCAATTGGGTCCTCTTTTGTTTTGCCATCTCAGTGCAGGGATGGTCAGACCTTTTGTTCTACAGCGGGAGAGCCTCTTGTGCTGTAGCTGCCTCCAAGCTTATTATAGCACTCACATGACCCTGAGAACACGTCTCATGTTCATCTTTTTACTATTGTTTCTATGGCTCCGGGAAGAAGAGTGTGTTACTCCTTTCAAATTTATTCTTGTTAAACACATGCTATTATTTCATTTTCCAAGGTATTCCAGATTCTTGCCTTCCAATGTTTTCTGATCCTCTCAAACACTGTCACATCACCAATGTGATCATCAGGTTCCCCTTGACCTTGGTGTCAGGCTGACTGAGAAATTGGGTAACAGGGAGGACAGAACCATATGAGGTCCCACAAGCCTGGCTCATTAATTAGTGTAACCTGTCCAATGAACTCTCTTTGCATATAGGTGCTTTATCGTCTCTCCTTAGGGGCGGGTGTCCCGGAAGTCCTGATAAATGTGACAAAACCAGATCCTCCTATACATCATCCCTGTTTTTGGGTTGCCTTATTTACAGTTTCTATACCTGCAATGCAGCAGAATGACCAGAAAGCAAGTTGGAGAGGAAAGGATTTATTTGGCTTACACTTTCGTATTGCTGTTCATCATGGAAGGAAGTCAGGACAGGAACTCAAACAGGGCAAAAACCAGGAGGCAGGAGCTGACTCAGAGAACGTGAGTGGGCGCTGCTTCCTGGCTCGCTACTCTTCGATGCTCAGACTGTTTTCTTATGTAACCCAGGACCAGCAGTCCAGGGGTGGAACTACTCACAATGGGCTGGGCTCTCACCCATCGATAATTGTTAAAAACATGCCCTACAGCTGAATCTTATGGAGACATTTTCTCAGTTTAGGTTTCCTCGT
Organism: Grammomys surdaster; assembly: GCF_004785775.1. Classification (NCBI taxonomy): domain Eukaryota; kingdom Metazoa; phylum Chordata; class Mammalia; order Rodentia; family Muridae; genus Grammomys; species Grammomys surdaster. The sequence goes on from NW_021620812.1 coordinate 4,703,783, forward strand.
TCCGGATAGCGTTGAAAACTCTGTGTGTCAAGTTGACACAGGCTAGCCACCACAGATGATCCCTTGTCAACTTGACACACAAACAAATAACTATCAAGCCGCTCCTTCCTTTCTTATTTGTCCCAACAATCCCACATTAAAAATATAAATAACTTTAAAAGCCCCACAGTCTTTACTAATTCAAACGCGTTAACATTTCAGCCACTTTAAAAGAAAAATCTAATCTCTCTCTAAAAAAAAAATCCCTTTTAGTACTTTAAAGTCTTTTAACATTGGGTTCCTTTAAAAATTGAAATTAAAGTACCTTCTTCAAGAAGGAGGAACCAGGGCACAGGTACAATATGATCAAAGCAAAATCTAACCACACCAATATAAATACCTCAGTGAGGGATTCCCTCACTGTCTTCTGAGCACCTATAGAGCAGCTCCCTGAGTCCTCCACACTCAATATCTTTTCTAGCCCAATGTTCCAAAGTCTTTCCACAGTCCTCCCCCAAACATGGTCAGGTCTGCCACAGTAATACTCCACTTCTTGTACCAACTTGTCTTAGGGTTTCTATGCCTGGAATCAAACACCATGACTAAATAGCAAGTTAAGAAGGGAAGAGTTTATCTGGCTTAGACTTCCATAGTCTGTTCACTGTTGAAGAAAATCAGGACAGAAACTCAAACAGGGCAGAAACTTTGAGGCTGGAGCTGATGCAGAGGCCACAGAGGGGTGCTGCTGGCTGACTCGCTACTCCTGCCTTGTTCATCCTGCCTGCTCTTTATAGAACGGAGGACAACCAGCCAGGGATGGGATGGCACCACCCACAATGGGCCTGCCCTCCATCAATCACTAATTAAGAGAATGCTTTACAGCTAGATCTTCGGGAGGATTTTTCTCAATTTAGGTTCCTTCCTTCTGATAAGTCTAGTTTTTGTATGAAATTTACATATGACTAGCCAGCACACAGGGTACCTCCCATCCCCATCTAATAAGCTATAATCCCAGGATAGGAATAGCCTTGTCTGGTTAAAGTCCATGAATGACGTGAGAGGATTCTTAGAGCTCGGACCTGAAGGTGTCTTGTAATAGCCAAGTCCTCTAGAGATACCCTTGTCAGGAGTCAGTCCTGAAGTCTCACCAACACGAGCAACTAATCTCCTCATATCCATAACTTTCTGTGCCAAACAGCAGGGCAGGGAGGCTTTATGTCAGAAGGATGCCCCCATCTCAATGAAAGGCTTCCTCTCTAGAAGTTTCTGTGAAGAAGGAGACAGAATGACTCATGGCTGTCAGCCTGGAAGTATTTCCTAATAGAGGAGGTTCCAGGGATGCTGAGCTGGGGTTTATTGTAAGAAAGGAAATGTTTCTTGTGGGATTCTCTTTCTGATTTGTTGTGCAGGCTCATGGCCTTCACCCCTTCCCTCTGCATGTGCACAGACCACAGTCTTGTGTGAAGTCCTTATATCTCTCTGTGTGTTTGAAATGTGTTATTTCTGGATGGGTGCTCCTGTTTTAGCTCCTTTGCCTATTTTTAAATGCTAGTTCATGATCAGGCATATAGCAAATTAAGGCAATTATAGAGAAAATTAAAGCAAACATCTCCTTGATATTAAGGTAATTTTTCCCATTAGCCTGATTTTCAGCATCAATCACTCGGTGTCCTGTAAAGGCTCTGCTTTCCAGTGGATTTGTGCATTTTTTGAGATAGTGTCTTTCTTCTGTATTGAACACAAATGGACAATAGCTTTCTAACAGGCTCACTGCTTCTGTAACAAATTTGTAGAAAAAAAGATTATTTACTTTCCAATATGCTTGTTAAACTTACAAATCTTAAATATTTGTTTTATTTATTTATTTGCTCCCATGTATACAAAGTGTGTGTCCATATGTGTGTCTGTGTGTATGTGTGTGTATGTGTGTGTGTGTGTGTGTGTGTGTGAGTGTGTGTGTCCATGGTGGCCAAGACTTACAGAAAGTTGTGACCTGCTGGACGCAGGTGCTGGGATCTAGGTTCTAGGTCTCTGATCGAGTCATAGACACTCTTAGATATTTAATCCTCTCTCCATCCCCCATTCTTTAAATCTTTCATTTTTTTTAAACATACCTATTTTTAAGCTCAGCATGACCGCAAACATTCTCGAGCCTGATTATTTCTGTAACCATCAAAATTTGTTATGAATTTGCTCCTGCCCCTGGAGAAGCAGCAGAGTCTGTTCTTCCTGGGAGCTTCATCGGTCAGCTAGTCAGTCATCATCCTCAAGCACCACATCACTTATGTTCCCTGACTGCCTTTGCAACCTTCCTCACAGGGATATTGTAGAGGCCCTTATATCATTCCCTTTGTCATCTACCAAATCCTTGAGGAAATGTACTGTAAGAAATTACCCAGGAACCTCATGCCAAGAGAAGAAAAGTTCTGAAGCCTGTGGCCAGCCAAGGGGGATCTTGGACTCCAAAAAGAAGAAAGAGATTTCAAGACAATTCTGACAATTTGTAAGATTGCCCTGTGGGAGACTGGACCTTAGATGATGATTGTTGGGACCTCACCGTGCCTGGGAATGATTAGTGTGGCTACTTCTTAACTTGTGGTTACACCTGAATTTCATGTCAGAAGGCAGAAGAGCAACCAGGATGCAGGGGGTCACTGGACCCTTCTTCCCATTGACCCAGCTTTATTCCCCTGTAAAATGAATAGTTTCATTTCATTTGTATATTTAGTTGGCTAGCCAGAGCTGGTGAGAACCAGTCTCTGACCCTCATATTCCTGTGATGCCCTGGCAGTTGTGGACTTTTACACAGATGCTTCAGAAGGTCAGATTCTTACCTCCACATTACAGAGACACTCCTCCAGTTTCCTCACAACTTCAGAGAACTCAGGTCTTCCCTGTAAAACAAGAAAAGACTATTTTTCGCCTTCAAGAATAAAAGAAAGGAAATGCATTGGGTTTGAAAAAAAAATTGAGTATTTGCATTTGTAAAGAATGAGATTAGCAATAAAGTATATTTTTATTTAAAACGCACTTGTATTGAAGGGCTAATTGAATGTTCATTTACTGTTCATGGAGGGATGTTGAGTTTTTCTGTGATAAGAGTTTTAACTCAGAATTTGGAACTACATTCAGATAATGAAATAGTGGAAAATCTTTAATTAGCTTTGCGTGTTTTTAAATGGCAGGGTTTCTTCTTCAAAATGAAAGAATAAAAGCAAATACTGAGAACTGTTAACCAACTCGATGCCTTACAGTGTGGTGTGGGCATCCCAGTAAGAACCTCTGGCCTTCAATTTGTAATCAGCTTCATTTCTGGAATGACATCTCTGATTGACAGCCAAGGCCAGGCTAGGGACCTCACAACTATGCCCTACTTTCGGGTTTACGGTTTTAGCTTCAAAAATTGCCATTGAAGATATTGGTTATTATGAACTGCAGTGCCATATAAGTTTGGTTAAGTGGTTATTGTGTCCGCTGTATATTTCAAGCCTTGTTTGAGTCACAAGGGATATAAAAATGAATGAGGAACTAGAGGAAAAATTCTTAAAGTCTTGGAAAACGTTGGTCTCTTTTAAAGAAATAATATGTTTCCTTGTGTGATACTAAGAACCGTGCGCCCCACCACTTCTCCTTTTATGAAAGTTTCACTGCCAGGAGGGGGAGAGGCAGATTGAACGTGCAGGCTCAGCAGCCAGCTAATTTAGAACCGTAGCAGAACAATTTCTCCATCTCTATCTATTCCTCCCCCGAGGACACTGTTTGCTCCAGAGCCTGCACAAATGGGAGCCTCGCTGGAGAGCTCAGTTCCTCTGAGCTGGTGGGTGACCAGCTGTGTCTTCCTTGCTGCTGTATCTAAGAGTTTCTCCCTGTAGCACACCGCGTTATCACTCCTTCCATACAGGCTCTGTTCTTTGGTGTTTTAATGACTGGATTACAGTCGCACTCTGTATGCTTGGTTCCTTTACTGTTCATATACAAAATCCCAGCACCCAGGCTTACAGGCCCCTTGTCTCTTCCTCCCCAGCGAGTCTGCCCTCTCAGTTGACAATGACACTCACACTTGGGTCCTACCTGAGTCTGACAAAAAGGTCTGTGAGGTTTTTCCATGTTTCCCATCCTCCTCCATCATTACAGTCTGTGCTACATCTCTTCCTTTGTGCGTCCCACTTGTAGAATTTGAGTTCTAACACTCTGGACTCCTGGTTCTCTGGAGTCATCATGTCAGTAAAACCAAAGCCTTCTCATTGAGACACTTTCCATTTGTCCTTGGGCACCATAGCGTCATCTAACTCTCCACTTCCTGTGTGTTTATTTTACCAACTTTACCCATTCCTTTGTTTTATATTTCATCACAGTGGGTCACGACTGTTACCATTCCCACCCACAGAGCCCAACTTCCTTATTCTTTCTCATCTTCGAATTCTCCTCAAAATGACACCAGAGCCTTATCTCAGGTTGACTTTAACAGTAACTGGCCTCCTGCACTGCCGAGCAAGCCTCTTACTTACGTCTGGCCTATGCTCTGTCATACCTTGCAAACTCTTACCAGTTCTCTAGCTCCCACCATGACATCTTTCTACCCACCCGTTCCTCCCCATGCCTAGCCTCTATCCCTTTTGTTCCTGAGGATAGACGGGCTTGCCTATGTTACCTGCAGCTGGCTCTGTCACATGTGTGCTCTGTTGTGTGGTGTGTGTTCTGCCAGCAATTCTCCCCACTATGTGCTTTACCTGACAGTGTTCTGCTTACACTGTCTTCCCGCTGGCCTACAGATGCACAATGGGTTTTTCCATCTAAAGATCAGCAACAAAATAAAACTAGCATATGGACTCTTGGGATCCACTCCGTTCATCTGCTCACGTTTACCCACAAGATGTCCTAAGAGTTGTCTAATCCTTGTGTCTTTGAACACCCTCACACCTTCATGCCAATCATACTTTCTCCGACAACACTTTCCTTGTGTGGAGAACAGATACACCCTCTTTGGTAAACTCAATGTTAAATTTCATTGTTCCTCTTACTTTTCATGACATCAAGCACATTCCTTTGTCCCTTTGTCCCTTTTCAGTTGACTCTGCAGCCTTCCCTGTCTCCCTCAGTCTTTGGCTTTTTGGTTTTCCTCCTTCCCTCTGGATTTTTAGTTATCCCAGGGTGATTCTATTTTGAGTTAGTTTGTTGAAGAATCGGCTCAGTCTCTCCTCTGTAAACAAGTCCCAGCTTCCTTCCTCTAGATCACTTCTCTCCAGCTGTGAACTCTAATCTTTAAATGACAACAGTGTCTACTTACTGAGATCCTAAGCCACAGAAAGGCCTGTGACTTCTTTCTTTACTGAGTTTGCATCTAGTGTACTGTGAAACTACAAAGATTCTCCTTCAAAGTTTATCTACAGCCGCCATGATCAACCTGCCCACCGATAAACACTGAAAACACTGGAAAATTTTAAAGAAGATCCAGAAGCACGAGCAAACCATGTAGAACCACAAGCCACAGACACAAAGGAAGCCTTAAACCTTTGCTCTCTTGTTAGTAATAACATTTATTCTGAGGCTAGATATCCCAAATGCATCACAGGAATTCAAATCCCTGTAGTTTGAGTAATCAGAATTGAGAGGTCAGAGTTCAGAGCCATTGCAATAAAATGTCCATTACTGTATAACCAATGACTCCAGATTTAGGAGTTTCTAGCAAACTGTATGTTTTGAACATTGTTTTTACCTTGTTATTTATATGAGTCATGAGCCCAGCACAGATTAATCAGTTCTTTCCTGAGTCTCATTGTACTGGAATCAAGGTACCTGACATAAGTAGCTCACAAGCTGGATGCTTGGTTTTCTCCTGGCCAGCATAGGCTCATGTCTCTGATTCCTCTATGCTGCACCTGAGAGGACAGTCCCCACAGGACACCCTTCCTTTAGGATAAGACAGAAGAAAAGCAGAGATAGAAGAGTTCCTTGTCTCTATGTGTTCTGTGCACTCCCCTGGAGAGGGGTGATTCATGCATGTACAACAGGTAAGGATCTCATAGGTCATTCTGGAGTGCTTGTCACAAGCAGGCAGCCAAGATCAAAGAGATTCTGTGTGAACTACCTAAGCCCTGAACCACACACACAGGCTATACACTCTGCCTTGTCAGGCCACAAGAAATGAGCTGAGGTCACATTTACGGACTATAAGTCCTTGTTCTGAATACTCTCTCACAGTAGAATCATCTGGCTTTTATTCTCTGCCTAAGAGAAAACTGCCACACTCTGAAGATCCAACTGATAAAACACATCCTTTTGGTATGTAAGTGATTCCATAAAATAGCTCTCCATCTTTTGCTAGATTCATTTTAGTGTCTCTTGGAACTGGGCGACTCCGTATCCATTTCTCTAGCTACACGGTATTTTGAAGGCGAACAGTGTTTTATTTATTCTTGTAGATTTAGATTTGTTTACCAGATAGGTTTGAGTCCACTTTTGTTAAGTCGAATTATATCATTAAAATAAAAATTTCATCCTCAACCTATCTCTCTGTTGTCAGAGCCACATCTTGTCCTGCTGACATTGTAAAAATATTCTCCTATTAGCGCAACTTTCTAAAAGCACGATCCAGACAACAGCCAAGGTAATCATGTAAGCATGCATCTCAGATCAAGCAGTGCTTCTCAGGAAAGCCTGTAATCACATCCCATCTCATTTGCATAAGTGAAAAACAATGTCCTTGTTTTCTTCTCCAAGACAGGTAGCAACCCGTCATGTGATCTCTGACCTACTCTTCCTCCTACAGACTCCCACCTGGCCATACCAAACCTGTGTGGGGCCTACCATATCCATCCAGTGCATTCAACCTGTGCAGTCCACTACACCTCTCATGTGTGGCCTACCATGTCTCCCATCTGTATGAAACTCTTATTTTCATATTTGATTGTTCACTGCTTGTGCCAGTGCATAGCCCTCACACCTGATGAGGCGGGACTCCACATACATCTCCATCCCCAACTTGTAAGGGTCACGATCAGTGCCTTGAATCTGAACATTTCTCTAAAACTCTCACTAAACTGAATTCATAACGTCCACTCCACCCATAGCATACAGTCCACCCCATCCTTGGAGAGTTTGCACTTGATTTTCTCCTCAGCAGGACTTCCTGTACCTTTCTCTTTCATACCTTATGTTTAAATGGTGCTTTATTAGAGATCCTTCCTGCCTGCCTACTCAGCCCCAGAGATCGGGCTCTCTACCTTCTTTTATGGTTGTATTTACTCAATAGCATCACTCACTATCAGTTCCCTATTTACATGCTTCCTTGTTTGCTGCTTATATCACTGCATAGAATGTACACCCGATGAGGCAGAGATCCGCCCTCATCTTGATCCCCAAAGGTCATAATCTGGGCCTTGAATCTGAAATATTTGCTAAAACCCTCATTGAACTAAAAATTGAATTAATAACTATATGTTTTATTTTTTTCTCAAAAATTTGTCACATGAAATTTATATAACATGTTTATGTTTATATAACAAGTTTATATTACATGTTTATTCCTTCCTTCCTTATTTCCTCTCTCTCTCTCTTTCTATCCACCAAGGAACTCCTTTTAAGATACCCTTTTGAAGGAAGCTTGAAATGGTGCTAGTTTCACTGGGGAGGCTTAGAAAGGCAGCATCATGGCCAACTTGAACATTTATTGTTCTCAGAGCGTCTCATCTAACTCTGTATGGTTGACAGGTTGTCATCAGTGGTGGCAGTGGTGGGGGGTGGTGGTTGTATTTAATACGGGAAAAGCAAAACATAAGAAAAATGAGGTAATTCATGAAAGTGCCACCATTGGTCAATAGCACAGCTGACTTTAACACTAGGCAGAGCTAAGGTGTTGGTCTCCTAAGTCCTATGGTCTGGACACCTATGTCTGTAGAGAAGGAGACGGATCCCTTCCAGGTGTATGAGGCTGGGAGCCCGAGATGGACTTCAGCATCAGAGACACATGTCACAACCTAAAAGACTTTTGGGTTCACTCCTTCTATCTGTGCAAATCCAGATATTAACCACCTTCAGCTTCCATTTCTTAAGCTCTAAAGAACATGCAAAATTAAATAAAAAAGATGATATTTTGGGCAAACACACTGCAAACTCTAAAGTGCTCTGCCAAGACCCCGAGTTGTTTAGTTACTTACTAATGGAGTGTTCTGGGTGTGAGTTCTAGGGTTTATGATCAAAGGTGTTAACAGTTCACTTTATACTTAAAATAAGAGCTTCTCACACTTTTGAGGACACCATGGGACTCCTCAGGAAGCAGCCACCATTAAAAAGGTAAAATCCTAAGTGACAGACACCAGCCTGCTGGTGGACTCCACATTCTCACGGTTCTTGCTCTCTCTTCTCTTCTCAGGTGGATGGCTCTTACCCCTTGCCTTCATGTTGCAAGTGACGGCAGCCTGCCCTTCATCCTGTGTGGTATGCACCCAAGATGTAACCCTGTGTCACCAGCTAACCTACATAGTAGGTAATAAGCTCCTATCTGCACCCAGCAGTGTGCCGTGCAGCACCTGCTGCTGTACTGACTGCCATGACATCATCCAGAAAGAGGCCCCTCCCAAAGAGCAGGTCTTACTCAACTAGGGGACTTGTAACCTTTTATTATCTGTCATTTCCCTCATTGTCACAACGGATAACACATCAATACCTTCAGGGCCAACTGAGATTTTTTCCTTAATTACAAAAGAGTATCTGTACCCCACAAAGTTACTTAAAAACGAAAATGAGAAAAGGAGAGTTTTGATTACTGACTTTTTTCGGTCGATACCTTGTGTAGATTTGAGCCTTACTATCCACTAAAGGAAAATGTAAATGATTCTGAGTCCTGAGCTACAGTTGTTCAGCATTCGTCAGACTAACTGACATACCAGCAAAACCGATTATTATCAAGGCCCATCTCATTTTGAAAGTCCTCTCTCTCTCTCTCTCTCTCTCTCTCTCTCTCTCTCTCTCTCTCTCTCTCTC
>NW_021620812.1:4712753-4716757 GCF_004785775.1 Grammomys surdaster
CTCTCTCTCTCTCTCTCTCTCTCTCTCTCTCTCTCTCTCTCTCTCTCCCTCTTTCCCTTTATCGGCAGCAAATGAGCTGTAGAAATGCTAACAAGAGCTGCTGCCTGTATTCATTACATATTGCTCGCTTAAGTCAACAATTTAATAAGACACCTTATTAACAGATTTGAGGAGAATGTGATTTACATCCTGATATTCATGGAAGGGATAAACAAGCTATAAGTTCTGTCAGTGGAAAAAAAATCTTCAAAAATGAGCCCGAGCAAAGACAGAGTGAGGAAGATAATTTCTTTCACTTCTAAAATCTCGGAGCTCTCTGGGAATTCAGAGGTAGATGCTCTCATCCTGTCTGAACGGGAGAGTTTCATGGTAGTCAGGTAGTGTTTCTGGTCAGCACTGAAAGCAGGTGCAATGTGCTACCAACCCTGTGAATAGGCTTCCCTGGTGTGTGTGAGGTGGCAGAGTTGGTATCCCCTCTGCATGGGTACTCTTCCATGTGCCCTTATACACAGGATGCCATTCTCGTGGGGCTAGACTTTATGAATGTAGTGTCAGAAAGGAACTGGGTAGCGATTGTGTTTCCTTGCAGATGAGACATAGAGAAATCAGAGTTTATTCAGTGAGAGTCTGCAAATCCCAAAGCACTGAGCACCCAACAAACACCGAAATCCCCTGAACTTCTCAGACGTGACAGCCATAGTGGAGAAATGCCAAACTGGCCAGAATTAATAGAATTTAAATGATCAGTAACACATGCTTTAGAAAGTGCCCTGACTTAAGCTTGTGTGTGCTGCCAGGAGGGAAGAGATTCTTCAGGGAAGGTGCTCTGAGCTTCCTCTGTCTTTTATATTTTTACCCCTTTGTTTCAGCCATGCAGCCTGAATTTCCCAGGGGAACTAGGATTTGCTTCCTCCATGGCTGTTGGCTCTAATATCGCCTTCAGACCTCCAGGGGACAATGAGCTCTTTCATTCTCATGATACTGTCATCTGAAGTCAGAACAACGTTAGCATGATAAAGATGTGTCACAATAACTCCTGATTACAGCGCATCTTTATTGAGTTAAAATGCTTTGGTTTCTAAAGACAGAGCAGCTAAGGCTCAGAGGTGATTATGGGAAGGGATTTAACAGTTGGAAGCCCCCAGTACCACCTGTCATCACAGGAAGGACTTCATTGGAGGGAACAGATATCAGACAGGAGGCCAAGATGGCCTCTACTTAATGAGAAACCTGCTGACAGACCCTTCAGTTGTCTGGAGAGAATATAGATCTGACTAAGTTGACAACTTTAGCCTGGAGCAAAAGAAGGAAAGAAAGGAAGGAAAGGAGGAAGGAAGAAAAGAAGAAAGAAAGATAAAACTGAGCTCCCCCACCCTACCCCACTCCCCACCCCAGCTCACACCTCTATGTTGGAGAGACTGGAGAGAAAAATTGATTTTCTAGCATAAGTATTCATCACTGACAAAAGTCTTGTTAGGGAGCTTTATCAAGTCAGGTCTGGGGTGAGGTGGCAGAGTTGGTGTCGCCTCTGCACTCTGCATGGCTACTTTTCCATGTGCTGCCAGGAGGGAAGAGGTCTACAGGGATAGTAGAGTTGGACCATATCAGGATCCCTTAGGAAAGGCCACCTTCAAAACAACATCAATGTGGGTGAGCCCCCAAACCAGTTAACTCCACATACTGAGGAACACGTGGGCTTCTGTTCCTTCAACATCCTGTTCTGGAGACAGAGGGAGGTAAAACCCACCATTTTTTGAGCCAGCTTTGCTCAAACTTGCAATTGTTCTCATTTTGTTTTTTCGCACTCAAGTGACAAGACTCCCTCTCTTCTCCACCCTGTTGCATGTACTTGCCTCTAGTTTGTGCTTTCTTCTCCACAGCGGCCCCTGAGACCACTAGGGTTCTAATCCTTACGGATGGAGACCTTTCTTCAGTAGAGCGTACCAATCTGACTCTCCTGGTTAACCTGGCCCTGCTCTCCCTGAGCCGAAATGCTATCTATGGAATTCAGGAAGGCTCCCTGCATGGCCTCACCAAGCTTCGGACCTTGTCTCTGGGCCACAACCAAATCCCCAGTTCTTCTCTGTCGGACCACACCTTCAGCAAGCTGCGAAGCCTGCAGGTCCTGGTGCTGAGCCATAATGCCCTCCGCAACCTGAGAGCAGCCTGGTTCCGGAACACCAAGGCCCTGAGCCGACTCTTGCTGAATGGAAATCACATCACCAACCTCACACGCAGTTCTTTTAAAGGTGCGAACCTCCACAGACTCAGACATCTGGACTTATCTAACAATTTCATTTCCTTCATCGAGAAGGATGCCTTCCAGCCCCTGCCCCAACTACAGGAAGTGGATCTTTCTAGAAACATGTTGGTTCACATGCCAGATGCATTTACCCCGCTGAAGCAACTGAGTCTCCTGAACTTGGAGGGGAACCACTGGAGCTGCACCTGTGACCTCTACCCGCTAGCCCGCTTTTTAAGAAACTTCGTGAAGTCTCCGGCTCGCACACTCCATAATACCAAGGACCTAAACTGTGAGGTGTTCTCCCCGGCTGTGGCCGAGGCAAAGAGCATGCTGAGGCTGTCTGAGACCAACTGTGACTCCAAGGGTCAAAATGTCACTCTGGCTCTAAAGGACAGGCGCCCCCTCCTCCCAGGGCAGGACGTAGCTCTCATCACTGCGCTTGGCTTTGCAGGTACACCAAGGGAACATAGGCCTCTTCTTTCCAGCCTCGAGTATGTATTCTTGGAGCGTGTGAGTCATCTCCACAGCAGCTGGGAGAGCGGGAGGGTTGTGGAAGAGAGAGGTAAACGGTGTGGAGGAATCAGCAGACATAGCACAGGTTTCCAGCACTCCCTGTTTCAGAAGAGCAGTGTAAGACAGAGATAGGAGCCTGAGAATGAAGGACTACAGTCCCAGTGTAACTCGCATAATAACCTGGACAGATGGACTCTTCTTGTTATGGATAGTTCCTGTTATCAGGACTGCAACGCAGCTATATTTCCCTCTATTTCAGTAGTGGCTCTCTACACAGTGCTGCGATATTTATCTCAGACTCAGGGAAAAGGTTTAAAGACACGGTGAGCTGTAAGCTCTTGGGGCACTCACATATGTGTGCTTTTCCTTCTTGTAAAATTCACCAAGTGGGGACAGGAGAGATGGTTCAGTGATTAAAGACACTTACTTCCAAGCTAACGGCCTGGGTTCTATCTGCAGGGCCCACATAGGGAAGACACTGTCCTCTGACCTGCCTGCACTGCTTGTGAGTGTCCATGGCAAGCTAACTGAACAATCCCCCCCCCACGTGCCATCCCCCCCCGATGGCCCTGAAAATTATAGATATATAGATATATATATATATATATATATATATATAATCTAGCATTACATATGTGTATGAAATTTTCAAAGAATAAATGTTTAAAAATTTGCCAGTAGGCTTTTCAAGAACCATAAGCTGGAAGCAGCCAGAGAACCTTAGGAACCACACACACAGGGCCTGTGGAGCACAGTCACTGAGTCAGTCAGTATATGATGCAGATCTGGACTCTACCTCCTCTCTGACCAGACTCAAGGCTTAGAGCAAGCACTGTACCTGGTTGCGAGAGGGCTTTGAACTATTGGAGGACTTGTATTTCCTTTTTCATATACTTGGCCCATACCAAGAAAGAGATAGATATCACTCAATTTTTTAAGAGTAAAGGAACTTAAAAATGCATTAGTTATCATACCCAGCCATATGAATGATACACAGTATGGTCATTAGTAGAAATTTCTTGAGTTATTGATCACTCTGTGTGTTTTAGAATTATCTCAGTGCATGGTAAAAAAATATACACAGGATAATAAGGGTTTTGTGTGTCTGCTTCTCTGTGTTGTGTTTCTGATTGTGTATGTATGTATATGAGCACACACATTTCTTGGTGTGTCTGTATATATGTCTGTGTGTTTCAAATTCTCTCTCTCTCTCTCTCTCTCTCTCTCTCTCTCTCTCTCTCTCTCT
>NW_021620812.1:4716767-4737980 GCF_004785775.1 Grammomys surdaster
TCTCTCTCTCTCTCTCTCTCTCTCTCTCTCTCTCTCTCTCTCTCTCTCTCTGTGTGTGTGTGTGAGTCTGTCTGTGATTGTCCTCTAAATCTGGAGGAGAAAGGCCCACTAATGGGTACTGAAAACTAAGTGGTGGATTTTGTGCTATAATGTGCCATTATTTGAGAGGAAGTCCAGATGAATTGAACACCAGCTCTTTGATTCCTGGTTGTACTTCTAATGGAGAAGAGACAACAGAGTGACCACCCAGCAGCCACCAAACTCCCTCAAAAGAGGATAAGGACTTACCAGAAAAAAAAAGTCCTTTAACATTTGTGTAACAACATCAGTAACATAAAATGCCAAGAAATTATTTCCCACAAATGGCAGAGGTGTTAATGTGGCCACACCCAGATTTTCTCACAGATGGTGAGGATTTGATCTCAGGTTCCAAAGTTTGTGCCAAAGTACTCTTACCCAGGCATACACCTCTCTGACCCTGAAATTCTTAATATACAAACTGCACAGTAGAATGAAGTCGATTAAAACAGCTACTGTCTGGCTTGATGGTTTTCCCATGGTGACTGATGATAGATGAGTCCCCTGTCTTCACAAGTGTGAGCATCACACTTCTCCCATGGTTTTCTTCTAATTGTCTTTTTTTTTTTGCCACAGGAGCCATTGGTCTTACATGTGCAGGGTTAGTCATATTTAACTGGAAACTCCAACAAAGCAGAGCAAATGAACACACATCCAAAAACCTTTGTTGCAGAGCCCTCAATGAATCCCTGGGTGCTCATGAAGCAAGAAATGGCCAGGCCGTGGGGTACTGTAACTGCCACTTAACTCGAGAAAATGAGACAGAGGTCACGTCTGATGTGGGCTCCAGAAAGGAAACACCACTTAGACAGGAAAACAGCCATCAAGCAATGCTGGCCTCCAAGTCCACAGCCCTGGATGTATCATTCAGAAAGCTGAAAGGGGAAGACCATGGGGCACTCAGTGCTCGCTCTTGCCTGGGCGATGAACTGCTACAGGCAGGGTGCTTAGGGCCTCCTGAGAACAAGAAAGCTCTTTGTGATGCAGGTGTAGTGACAAGATGTTTTCCAAAGACAACTGAAAAGCCAAACTACCAGGAACATGGAGAAGTCCAGTCTCAAATCCTGCCCCAGCATGGAAGGAGAACAATAGGTGAGCTTGTCTGTTAGAAAATCCCACTGTGCTGAGAGAAGTGCTATAAAAATCATTGCAGTCTGTTTAGTCTGTTTCTTCCTTTTTTTGAAGGTATAAATGGAAAGAGAGAGAGAGAGAGAGAGAGAGAGAGAGAGAGAGAGAGAGAGAGAGGAGAGACGATGTGTGTATCTGTATATGTAAAAACACACAGGTGAATTTCTGAGAACCTGTGTATATATAAACATGCACATATGTATGTCTGATAATTTGTGTGTATAGATGTGTGTAAACATGCACATGTGCTTGTCTGAGAACCTATGTGTATGTATAAACACACACGTGTACATGTCCAGGTATATGTGTGTGCCTGTGTAAATGCACACATGTGCACGTCTGAGTACCTGTGTATGTGTCTGTGTGCCAGTAAATGTCTCTGCGAGAGAGTGCTTCCTGTGTATGTGGTTGAGTGTGAGTCCCTCTGAGTGTGTTTTCTATGTGCAATGGGGTGAACTATCGATGTTGCCTCTCCTCCCTGAAAAGTGAATGTTGAGACCCACTACCTAAGGATGCTTTAAAAAGGAAAGCGAATCCTCAATAGCAATATGTCTGAGATTTCTAAGAGTGTGGGTACCAGCTTTCATCCCAGCATCCTCTGAGCTCTGATGCCAATTTGCAGTAAACAGCCTTCCTGGAGCATGGCATTTTAGAAGAATGGCCTCCTAATGCCAATGATTCATTTCAAGAATGATGTCAAGAAACACACTTTGCTTGCTGAGCTGTCAAGCATGATAACTTCTAAGTTCTTGAAGTCAGGGCTTAATTCATTGTCTCATATTGGGAGCCCAGTGGACCTGGCCATGGCACATACCTGCTGTCTACAGGTAATGCCAATACTTCTGTGGAAGCAATCAATTGAGCATCTTCCTTTCTTTCCTGAATTCTCGGGCAATGCTCTCATGCCCTGCAGTGCACACTTATACTTACACAGCTGCTCAGGACAGATGCTCTGCCACTTATTTCAACTGGTTTGGAGAAAGCAGGATTTTCTGTTGGAAAATGAATGACAGAGGAATCATGTGATATACTTTCTGTGGTGATCTGGCCCTAAGGCTGGATTCAGGCACCACAGGATAAGAATGAAACTATATTTTATTTCCTATGTGGCATAAAGCAGGATGTGAGTTTATCTGACTGTATTTCTTGCTGGTTCCTTGGGGCTGATGGTTTGACTCCAGAAAAAGATGACCAAGTAAAAACGGCTTCCATAGAAATCAGAAAAGATTGGTTTTACTTTATAAGAAATCAGGGCTTAGCTTTTTCATTTCCTGTTAGCTTTCAGAGGTACCTAAAGCCTTGTTTGGTCTGTCTGTAGGGGAATTATATACACAGATACACAAGAGAACATGACTAGTTAACCCTCGTAGCACTGGCTTCTTGGTCTGTCACATCAATGGTGACCTTGGGGAAACACCTGTAGTTCTGCAGCATCCTAGGTGGCAGGGGGGAGGGGGGCAGGTGGGAGGGAAGAATTCAGTAAGGAAGTCAAGACCATACTTGATCTTGAAGACAAGTTTGAATTTATGCCTGTAACATGAGACTTCAGAACATACTTCTCCAGGTAGAAAAAGTGCCAGAAATCACCTAGTTGAGTAGTTCTTGCTGTTTGCCGTCAGTTCCTAGAATTTATGAGAATTCAATGAAAACTATCAACTCTTCCCCAGGACACTCATGATCTACATCAGCCCTCTCCATGCCAGCAGATTTCTCAAAGTCACCCACAAGTGTGCCTTATGGTATGGTGACATTCTAGCGTGGACTTTGGTCTCCTTTTCTTTTGCCTAATAAATGGGAGTTCTTCCTTTTCTTTTTTCCTTCTATTTAAATGATTTCATGAAACAATAGAAAGCAGGCTGGTGAGACATAATTCTAGTCACAGTAGATAAGAATGAGATGGGCTGGTGTGAGTCCTGATGAGAAACTGTGGAAATATAACAAACACCCAAATGTATTTCCTTCCTCTTAAAGGTCCTAAGATGGCAGAACTTCTATACTAGGCCAAGGCTCTTGATAATATCAAATGAGCTAATAAATGTATAATATTTATCACATTGCCTAGTTTTTCCTATAAGCAAAACTAATATTAGGTTTTTGTTGATATTAGTGAATGTGTATTATTAATAATATATATTATTTATGGTAAAGTCACAGGTTGATATTGCTACCAGGCAATATCCCAAATTACTCACTTATTAATAAATCTTTAGTGGATATTGCATTACTTTGTGGGAAGTAAAATAAAATATGGCCTTCTCCCTTCATTAAGGCAACAGGTGTTCCTTTTTTGTTGTCTAGGTTACTGTGCTTGAGGCCTGAACCTTGCTTAATATTTCCTCAACATTCTTCCAGATTTGTATTTCCATTTCCAAAATGGGAAATGAATAAGAAAACCCTATTGTGCCATTTGAAAAGGATTCAGATGTCAGCCATCTTTAAAGGTGCCATAACCATAAGGGAATCTAAGCAGGAGCTGGCATGTATGTCAGTTACAATCATAATGGCACAGTTTCTAAGTCAGCATCACAGCTGACTGACAGGTGCCTATGAAGAACACAGTTGCAAGCACACCAAATAGCCAAGGGTCTTCTTTCCCCATCATCATCAATGTAGGAAATACTCAGGAATTACCACAATTAAAGGAGTGATTTTACGATTTTCATAAGGTTTATAGACCTTTGGCTGGTTGGGATACTACAAATGTGCCTGGTGCTAAATTCCTGCATTTATTGTTCAGCAGATATGAGCAGTGACACGTTTAGAAGCAGATATGTGACAGCCGCCTCAGCCTTGGCAAGAGAGAGTCTTGGGAAGCATTTAACAAACAAATCATGGCAGCCTCCAATAGGAAAAGGGGACAATGCTGCACAGAGAATTTTCATCTCCAGCTCATCCTCCAAGCGACGAGAGCCAGGGGAATGTGCTGTAGGCAGGATTGCCCACAGACATAGAGAGGGATATGACCACCATCAGGACACTTTAAAGCAGAGCAAGCCTACAAATTCTCATCCCAACACTTCCTTTACCTGCAAATATGTGTCCTGGGATGCGTTTCAAGATTTTATGAGAGAGAAGAAGCCAGATCGAAGACAGCACACTGAATCTGAGAAGCAGCAAATTCAAATTAACAGAGCAATAGAGAAATTCCTCAGGAGTCAGGGGAACAAAGACAAATCAAGGTTGTCAGCAAAGATCAAGAAGGCATATTCTACGAAGAGGGTTAAATTCTGGGACCCTGATTTAGTCAGGGCAAAAGAGCTGGTGGTTTCAGCAGAAACACCGGTCTCCTGGAGACGGGGAGATAGTGAAAGCCAACACCCGGCTTCCTTGGATCTCAAAAATAGCACCAACTTGGAGGAGGTCAAGGAAGCAAGAGAAAAGCTTCCAGAGCAACAGGCTCTGAAAAAGAAGAGACCCAAGTCCTCCCAC
Source organism: Grammomys surdaster (assembly GCF_004785775.1). Lineage (NCBI taxonomy): Eukaryota > Metazoa > Chordata > Mammalia > Rodentia > Muridae > Grammomys > Grammomys surdaster. Next base: position 4,721,403 of record NW_021620812.1, read on the forward strand.
CTGAGGGAGAAAGTAAAGGGACAGAATTTAAGGATAAAGGTAGATCTGAACCCCTTTGGAAAAACTAGGGTCCACCCAGAGGAATCCACATCAGAACCCACCAAGAGACATAAACAAGCAAGGCTACCTCCCCAGAGACCAGCCAGAACTTCTGAGAGAAAATTCAAAGCAAGACCTGTGTCTTTTGTCAAATCTCAGTTGCCAGAGAGGAGCAGCCATGCTAAGCTCACTTGTTTAAAGGTGCCACTGGAACACGCTCTAGATCAGATTCCTTATCAGGAAAGAAATGGCACCTTCAGAGTTGACAGCTTGCCTGTAGACCATCGTGGTTCTGAGCATGGCAACTGCCGCCCAGTGGGCCATGCTTCTAATGGGAGCTTATTAATGGCACCTCAGCCCTCAGTCAGGGTCGCTGAACACCAGTGTTCACATCCTCTTCTCTCACCTGAGCAAATGGGAAATGTCTCTAGTCCACCAAGGGAAGTTCTCTGCCCCTCCCCAGCTAATTTGGGAAATGAAGAGAATAGTGTTTTACGAACTCAACACTCCAGGGAGGTTATTGACCATGCAGTAATGGTGTCCACTCAACACACGGACCAGGACAAATTAAAGATCAATGAGTTAAACCAGTTTACTTTGTCCCTTGGTGACCAGGTGATTGACAGCTTGAGCAAAGATCACAGTTTGGCTGAGAATCAAGCTTTACAACGGGAAGAGCAAAATCCAAGCCATGAACAGCTTGGAAGTGAGGAAAAACCACTAATGAACACATTCAAAGTATCCCAGGGAAGAGTGGAAAATTGTTTTACGGATGGAAAAGAGATTAGTGTAGGAGACAAGATTTCTTGCATAGAGGATGGTGTATCCTCTCCTACTGCCTGGATACAACCCTACAATAACCTGCCATTCATGGTGCCGCACTGTTTTCCACACCAGCACAACTGCAGCGGGAGAGGGAGAGGAGCAGACAGCAACAGTGTATCACCAGGAGATAATGGTAGAGAGGCAGCAGGAATTCAGGCAGTGGTGGGAACACAGAGACAAACACTCCAGGAGAGGAATGCAAATTCTAGTGCACAAAGCTGGACAACACAAAAGGGCCCCACAGAGGAAAGACAGCAGACACTTGAAGGTTCAGGGAAGGAGAAACTTCTGTTGTGCTCTCCCAGCTCTGACAAGGAGACAATTTCCATTAAAGACTTGAGTAAAGTCGAAACTAACATGCTACGGTGTGACAGAGATCCTCAAACTCACAATCGAGGGCCTCATTGCAGATACCCTGGAGATAACCAACCAGATAGAGATGACACGGAATACAGGGAAGCTGTTGAGTCAGGGGGGACACCAGGCGCTCCTTACCTCTCACAGGAGTTAAATGTCATTCATTCTGAGGCAGGAAATGGGGTGCCTCTAATTCCGAACAGCAAAAATGGAGCTGAAAGCCCTGCCTGAAGACCTCATTAGACTCATCGTTACTGGAGACTCTCTCCCACCACTTTTAGAAGTAGAGAGTAAGAAACAGCAAGTTGCATAACGTTCTTTTCCTGTTTAGACTGTCTTCTTGGAGGATCAGAAACATCCCTAGCCTCTGTGGACACTGAACACATAGTGTTCAGGGCACAGTTTCCCAGCAATTCTTCATTACCAGTGATAAAAAAAAGTTCCTAGTCAGCTATAGCACAGAAATCTAAGATGGAACCTGAAGTAGGCTCCCTACAGTTGAATAAATAGGCTCCTTCAAGGAATGGGATGATGGGAACTTTTGCCTAGTCCTGGAAAATCAACCAAAGACTTGAAAAATTTTAAACGAATGAAAGATTCAACATGAAGATGACGCTTTGTATGTGACGTTTATTTTATGGAAATTGTTATGCACGTCTCAATTACTGCTATTACAACCTTGCTTTCTGCACTGATGAGTACAGACATGTGCGCCTGATCTGTTTTCTTAATTATGGTGTAATGAAAGTTCAGCCGTGTTTGTTAATTGTACTGCCGAGTGGTAAATTTTACTCATTTGTAATCGCTTTGTCGATAATTTTCTTAGATCTTAAGTAGAAGTCTTAAAGAACCTGCTATTTCTCTAAGGGGAAATAATTGAAGATTTCCAGGCCAACTGTAAAATTTGAAAAACCCTCTAAGTCCAGAAGAGGGCAAGCTCAGCTTCCTTCCTTTCAGAAGGGCAAACAGGTTTCAGAAGCAACACAGCGGCTCAAGAACAAAAGGAATTTTAATGAGCTTTATTGCCAGTTGTTATTAATATAAGTCTTTGAAAACCAAATAACCATTATCGCTAGTCTTTGGAGGTTTGATCTCTCCAGTTGAGCTTGCCACTGCTGTTTGCTGAGAGCGCCCCTCCTTGCACAGAGGAACCAAATGTTCTCATAAATACTGGATTTAACAGATGATGAATAACCCTCGATCATTGAAAGTCACATTTACCTGAAAACTACAGGTCTGCTCAGGCTGTTTATTACTGATACCCAAGTAAGATGTTTAGCCTATGTGTTCACAGAGCAGAATACTATATAGTTCACATTATGTAGTGGGGGTAGAGAGGAGATTAAACAGAAACAAACATCCTCTGTCTCATCTTTGTAGCTGTCCTGGGCTCTCTGTTCTTTCAGCTTTACTTGATATTTATAATATTAAATGAGCTTAAGGATTTGCTTGGACATTGTAAACACCGCTTGGCACCCACTGCACTTCTTTTCCCTGGGTGGATCTGACAGCAAGTGATAAAACATTCTCGTTTTGAGAGCCCTTCATCCCCTTCCTCTGTCTTGTCAAGAGGCAGACATCTCTGACTCAGTTCTTGTCCTATTTATTTTCATTTACCTTCTCTACCCCGGCTTCTCTCCTTTGTCACATGCTTGTTTCTCCCTCCTCCCCTGATACCACTTCATTGTAGGAAACACCTCTGAGGTGAGAGGAACACCTGTCTGTCGTCCTGTATGGTCACTCCCCTCTCTTCTGACTGACAGCTTTCTTGGAGAGGGGGATGGGGTGATGATTTTGTTTCTGTATTTTCTTTCATTTTTCCTAATGTCTCAATAGTTCTGGCTCTGTAATGAAGGGTCCTTAGCCTTGTTCTCTCTTTTTGCTGCCGCTACCAGTATTAAAGCTGTAGGGGTGAAACCTCCTCTTCCTCACTGGCTGCCTCTCAGAAGGCAGCAGAGATGGCCCCCTGCACACTGTCACCTCTTTCTTAGGCTGCGTCTTTTGCCATAGATCGTAGGTTTCTTTTAGCCTCTGAATCCCCATGGCAACCACAAAAGTGCTTGCTATAATCAACTGGATCACAGTGCCAGCAGCCCCTGGGGGCTGTTCTGACCTCACAACCTTTTCTTCAGTTTTCATGCTTCAGATCTGTCTCTACCGGGCACATACTGCTAGGGTGCTTGTGGAAAGCATAGTTTCGGTCTGCGTCCCAGGGCTGCTCATTCTGAGCCTGAGGATGGGGGCCTGGAGAATCTCTACTTTCAGAAAGACATGAGGGTGAAGCGAATAATGTGGTGCCCCACAGTCAAAGGTAACCCAGAGGTTACTTCATGGACAGAGTTACATGCAACAATTTCAGTAAAAAATGAGAAGCCCTTCATACCTAACAAATATATTTCCAAAAAAAAATCCATTCTATGATTTTTCACTTCTCTAGTGGTAAGATTAAAATTATCTACAATTTCTTGTATAAATTCATATTGGAACTACAAAGGCTGACGTTATTTACCAAAGTTAGCCTAGTCTACATCACAAATTCCAGGCCAGCCATGATTACACAGACCCTGTTTAAAAAAACCAAAACAACAAAACACACTTCTGTATATTTCTGTAGCTGTCTGGAAATGCCTTTATTCGGTGTATATACTTAAGCCAGTACCACAGAATTTGGGATATTGGAGGCTTAGATTGTGTCATGAGTTTTGAGAGGGAGTCTGGGGGTGACTAGGTAGGAGTTTCAGAGGGGCAAGGGTGGGGTGGAAATGATGTTGATACAGTGCTCCTGTTGAAATTCTTGAAAAATGAATGTGGAAATGAAGCAACAGGCAGAATGGCATAGTGATAGTCATTTACATCTAAAGATCTTTTTATCAAATGCTATCTGGTCTGGAGGTTTAACCTGAGACTGACTTCAGAGTTGTCAAAACCAGCAAACCCTTCATCTCTGTGCTCACAATGATGTACATGTTTTCTCTCAGCATGCATGAGTTCATTCTCTGACCAGTTCTTTACTCAGTGAATGCTGGTCTTTGGATTTTGATTTTTGACCAAGTGTCATTTCTGGGTTGACTTCAAGGACCCACACTCTCTGTCCTTACTTTGCATTTTCATAGAGTCTTCCTTAATCTTGGCTTGTAGTTCTAAATTTGTTAATATTTATTTATTTAATCTACACATAATGGTTAAAGCCCTCAGACCCATGGACAGCACTGGAAGATTCGGCAGTAGAGACTCAATAAACTAGTTGTTGAAGGAAAAAAATCAGAATGTTGGTCCCTTGTTGCAATGACCTTACCACCCACTCGGATATGGTAAGGACCTTTCTGGGCATTGTAAAGACAATGGAAAGAGCAGAGCATCATCAGATGCAGGATCAAGGCTGGACCCACTAGAGTAAAAGCTCAATGTTACTAGATTCTTGGCAGCACCACTGTTCAGTGACCCCTTGTCTCCATCTTTCTGCCTGAAACTAGAGCCAGCTTGTGTGCTGTGCTGATAAAATTCACTCCTTAGTAATACAACATTTCTACTGAAAACACACACACACACACACACACACACACACACAGAGCAAATAAATTTCATGATATATTTGACACAACTGTCTTCTCTTCCTATAGAGAATTCTGGATAAGGTATTCAGTAAATTTATCTCCAAATAATGTTCTCAGGGTTTACATCGCAAGACCTCTCCTCAAACTATTTAAGTCATGCAATTTTTATATAAAACTTTCCAGACACCAACTCTAGACATGGAATTGGAGGTGCTGACAGGAAGAATTTGTTTATTTACTCTACAGATATTACCTTTTTGAGCACTTACAAAGTATGGTTCTGAGTTCTAGGGTTATACGAATGAACAAAACCAGACCAAACAAACAAGACAAACTCTGATATTATGGTGCTAACCTGCCAGTTATGAGAAATCTCTAAATTCAGCACAACACACAGCAGATTGAATGGCCAGAAAGAGAGGTTATCCTGTGAGATACTCAAACCACATCCTGTGAGAACATTTACTTTTTCTCTGAAAGAGACTATGGACATAGTGGGTTGGGCAATGACTTGATTTGGGTGTTGCCTTGAACAAAAAATAAAAACAAAATACAAAAGAAAACCCACTGGCCAGATCATACATTTTCCTTCCCATGTCTAAGTAGGGCCTTATCTATCTATCCGACTGCCTTTGAGGGTACTTTCTGGGATAGGAGCAGTTTACTTCGTCTGCTTCCTTGTTGAGGAGTTAAGATGTTTAGGAAGAGTGAGCCATCAAGACTGTTGAAGAAAAGACTAGAGCAGATGTGCAGGTGTGAACAGTGAGATTCTTTGGGCAGTTATAGTCAAGGAGCTCAGAACCTAGGCTAAGCCCTCCACTCTTTGGACCTGTGATGCTGTGACCATATCTGAGCAGATGGGAGACTGCCATAGCAGAGACCATCTTAGGCACTGCTGTCTCCCAGTGCAAGAGACAATACAGACTCACTTGTCAACCTGTGAGTACAGAGAGAACAGAGCAATTGTGGCTGCTGTTGCTCGGTTCAGCTTGCTGCTGAAGACCTCATCTCCTGGGCTTTCTTGCAAGTTTGCTTCATCAGTGTGACTCAAGCACAGCCAACCAAACTGCAGTTAGGATAAGGCTGTGTGTTGCCTCTCAAACAGAAGACTCTTTTTTTTTCTAACCAACTGTGAGGAACATTTCAAAACCAGAGAGCAATAATAAAGACATCAAGCTGCTCAGACTTCCTGGGGCCATTAGAGACCAAAGCACAGAAGGCAGGTCATTCTTCCCACTGGTCTGCTCCAGCACACACTGGATATAGATGTTTCAGCCACACTCTGTAACAGGCTGTGAAGCACCACACATTTCATAAGAAGAAACAAACTCACTCACTTCAGGACACGCATTCCAGCCCCGCATCAGCAGAGATGAGAGGGACTTGGGGATGGAGTAGCCGATGGGAGGTCTGATGTGGTGGTACGCCATATCTGCTGCTGCAGCGGCTGCAAAATAAAGATGTGAGCTTCACTTATTCCAGAAAGACTGAGAGAAAGGAGTCTCATCTAAAGCCAGTGTGCATGGGATTCGACAGGACCTCTGGGCTGACTTCCTCCTTTACCTATAAATATGAGTAGACAGTTTGTACTAAATTTATTTTTTATTATTTCCTCTCCATTGGACAGTTGGGTCTATGCAGTGAGCAGAGAGAATATATAGAGGAACAAGGGAGCAAGTAGTTCAGGGTGTTTGATGTATGGAGATATATACAACACTACAGAAAATAGACTGGAGGACAGACTGGATGAAACTCCACTGTGTCTGGCCAGCAAGATGGTTCAGTGGGTAAAGATGTTTGCCACCAATCTGAGTTTGATTCCTGATCCCCATGTGGTGGAAAGAAAGAACGGACTCCTGCAGGTCGCCCTCTGACTTTCACAGCAGCTCCACCACATGCTCACGTGCACATAAACGAATAAGTGGAACAACAATTTTCAAAACTTTACAATGTCATAAATAGAAGGTTAGTGCACTGATGTTACGGTGCATGGATGATCACTGGACTGGACAGATAAGAAGGCATCTGTACCGCATTAGAAACATATATATTAGGAACATTAGGATTTTGAATCTTAATCCTTCAGAAGTACTTGTTGGTTAACTGGGAGAGGACAGCTCACACCCATGATTGCACTGGAGCTGCACATTGATGAAATCCCCCTGTCCTGTCTGGGAGCATGGCCTTCCAAGTCATGCTCCTCTCAGATCCTTGCAGCATGGCATTGTAGACGCATGATTGCTTTGTATTTCTCTCTGTTTTCAACCACTGATTTCCACATCACCTGAAAGGTAAGTGTATGGATTCTTTAAGTGGATATCTATATATATACTGGTATCAAAGTATCATGGTAGATAAAGATATAAATTCAAGTACTTTGGACAATCATTCAAAGCAAGTACTAATGTCTGAGCCTGGGATGAATTTGCAGTTATTACCATTTAAAAAATAAACCACAGTTGGCATGAGCTTTTGTTTCAGAGTCCCTCCTTTTTTAATATACATGATAATGAAAATGGCAAATAACACATTATTCTCTAATGGTAAAAAATGTTCCACACCAAAGGGAGGAGAGACTTAAAGATTATTCTACATCCTGGCTCTAGTTTGTGGTGAAGTAGCATTGGCTGTATCTTACGAGCTTTGGGATTCTCTCTCTCTCTCTCTCTCTCTCTCTCTCTCTCTCTCTCCATTAATTTATTTATTTACTTTAAGTCCTGATCACTGCCTCCTCTCCTCCTGGTCCCCCTCCTCACACAGCCCCTTTCTCCAACCCCCTCCCTGTCTCCTCTGAGAGTGAGCAGGCCCTGTCTGGGTATGCCTCGACCCTGGCACATCAAGTATCTGAGGGGCTAGGTGCGTCTTCTCCCACTGAGACCAGACAAGGCATCCCTGTTAGGGAACAGATTCCACAGACAGGCAACAGCTTTAGGGGCAGCACCTGCTCCAGGTGTTGGGGGACCTGCAGGGAGACCAAGTTGCACATCTGCTAAATATGTGCACAGGGTGGCTAGGTCCTGTCCCTGTATGCTATTTGGTTGGTGGTTCAGTCTCCAAGGGTCCAGGTTATTTGATTCTGTCTTCCTGTGGAGTTCCCATCCCCTCTGGGACCCTTGCTCCTTCCCCAAACTCCCCGAGCTCTGTCCAATGTTTGACTCTGGGCCTCTGCATCTGCTTCAGTCAGCTGCTGGGTGGAGCCTCTCAGAGGACAGCCATGCTAGGCTCCAGTATGCAAGCAAAACAGAGTATCATTAATAGTGTCAGAGATTGTTGCTTGCCCATGGGATGGGTCTCTAGTTGAGCCAGTTATTGGTTAGCCAGTTCCCTGCATTTGTGATCCATCTTTGTCCCTGTATTTCTTGTATCCAGGACAAATTGTGGGTTGAATGTTTTGCGGGTGGGTTTGGGTCCTTATTTATCCACTGCGGTGTGGTGGTCCTGCCTGACTACAGGAAGTGGCCACTTCAAGTTTCATATCCCTACTGCACCTCCTTCAGTACCAAAAATCCACATCCACTGAATTTTGCCTATCCTTCTAATCTCAGCAGATCCAGTGAAGTTACACTCAAAGTAACTTAAATTTATTGCTTTTTGGGTTATTCTGAATTAAGACCTAATTTTACCAATTGCAAAATTAATACTCATTCTTTGTAGAAATTGAAAAAATAAGGAAGTTAGAAAATGTAAAATACTATTATTAAGAAAAAGACTATTCTATCCATAAAATGAGTTAAACTGACCAGAGTCATCTCCTCTGACACTTTTTTTTTTTTAGGTTCTGATATCAATTATGGAAAGGGATTGTCTGCTTCTTTCTTATGAGTCTGGAAAATCAATTACAGGTGAATGATATTTGTCAAAATACTTGTTAAAATATTTTCAGAATTTCTCTTCTCTGTCTATGATTGAGCCTATGTTGACATATGATTATGGATTTTTTTTCATAAATTAAAGCATTAAGCAATTAAGCATTTTCCATGTTATTAAAACTATGTGTTAACACATTTTAATGACTGCGTTTACTGTGATTTACTTAATCACTTCTCAATTTTAGGTTATTTGAAATTCTTCAAAGAATATTTTTAATGGGAATTTTTATATATTATAGGTGAGACACTTATGGTATATTAAGGGGTGAAAATAACCTCTCAAATGACATGAATACTTTCAACTGGCTCATATTAGTGACACTGTGCTCCTAAATGGCCCTATTAGCTGATGTTCTCACTAGGGAGTGTAAAGATTGTTACCACCACCACATCAGAGAAAAGTTCTTTTCAAAAAGCAGCTATATGATTCCTTGTTGCTTAGACTGTGTTCTTATATATCAAAGCATCTTTCTCAGCTCACCAAGTATGGAACTGGAATCCCTTCATTGGTTATTCTGAACTATTTTTAGTTCCTCCAAGGATTAAGTAAGTCAGAGCTACCAAAGAGATAGAGTCTTGCTTTCATTAATCTTATGACTGTCACCTGATGACTAATGTGTGCTGATTCAGCTCCAGGACATGCACAGAAATCAGTCCAGTGAGTGTGCTCAATTACAGGTCTCCTAGTGGGTACAGAGGGACTGTCCTCAGAAAGGGTTAAACTGATGCTGTCCCCAGCATCTCTGTCAGTAGCTCTTTCATGTTGTGAGATCAAACATGAGAGTAGTTTATCTGCTTCTTGGTAGTGTGCCTCAAAAGTCCATTTTTCACTCTTCATCATTTAAAGCTGACTGCAAGCCTTTGGAGTCTCCTCTGCGCCATTCTTGGTATGAGGGGCCTCATGATCACTTCTACTTAAATGTGGGTACCGAAGCTTGCCACTTTTAGATGGTTGGTCAGTCTTGCCTGTAGCAGGCTGTCCTGACAGCTGGGGGATTTCCTCTACTCAGATACAGGGACATGACTGTCAGTCCGTTCATTAAGTCTTCTCTGATTCTCACAGAAAATATGTGAAATGATTCGTGAAAATGTTGGTTTCTGCTTTCATTTAAAAATAAAAGAACTTTGCCGTTTAAAAAGAAAATAAGTCCATATTAAAAAAGAAAAAAAACCTCATTGTGTAATTATTTTTAAAGTTCTACCCTGAGTACATGATGCTATGGAGTTGTGTATAGCTACTCCCAGACCTCTGGGCAGCAATGAGATGTCCTTCTGAACGATGTAGAGCTGCCCCCAGACCTCTGCTGCCCCCAGATCTGTTTGCAGTAATGAGATGATGTCTTTCTGCACTGTTCAGTGTGTAAGCAGAGCCCTACTGGGTACTTACATCATGAAAATGTGACTGAGGAACTGGATTTGCAGTTTCGTTATTGTCAATTAACACAATTTTAAATTGAAATAGCTATGCTCAGGGGTCTCCATATTGAATGGCACTATGCTTCAAAATGGTTTTTCCTATTCACATTATCCTGAGTAATGAGAATTTAACGTAATATTGTAAGTCAGCCCTAAGAGTCTCTTCTGCCAAGAACTCAAATAGTTCTGTGTCTATCAACACCTTCTCAAGGGATGACATGAATATAATTCATCAGTGTCATCTCTGAAAACAGGCCATGTACAGCCGGTGACAACCCTCTTCCCAAATTCCTATAGCAAAAGCTACTCATGGGGCTGTGGAAATTGCTTAGCTGATAAAAGCTCTTGTCACACAAGCCTGGTAACTTGAGTTCCATCAACAGAACCCAGAATGGAAAGGCAAACTGAAATTCTCCTCTGTCCCCAACGTGCATGCCAGTGTTACACAATTGCACACTCGAACACACAACAGTAATAAATTAAAAGCAATAAGGCACTGAATATTCTATAGGCATAACAATCTAAGTGGAAACTTGGTGTCATTATTTTCAATAAAATGTGGTAAGTGAATGGGTCATGAAGAAATGAGTCATTACATTTGCCAATATTTTCATGTTTGGGTTTTAACTTCTACGATATGGATTTTCTCATCTACCCATGGTTTTTCTCATCTATCTGCTTCTCCTTGGTGGGATGTATTGTTCTGAAGGTTGGCATAGATGGACTCTGTCTTGGATCTTTCCCAAACACTCCTGCTTCACCTCACACGACAGAGAGGCCTACTGAGTCACACTTCATTGCCTGGTTATTTATCTGCCTCTTTGTGGCACTTACAAACTTCCTGAGGTCAGGGACTACATCTCTTCTTGATTCTGACAGCAGTGCATAGTGTAGTTACTGGCAAAAACAAGCGTTAAAACAGAGCAGGCTGAACAGATAGCGATGTGAGAAGTCGGAATGATATTTGACCAGAAGTACTTATTGGACTCAGTGTTATCAGACTCCATAAAGATCTGCTGAACAAGTGAAAGGAAGGATTAATGTTACTGTTATTAAACTTATTATTATGCTTCAGAAGAAAGCCCAATGCCATCCAGAGGCATGGTGGATGAGTATTATGTCCAGTGGGCTATTAATTTACAACATAGTCATGTGAATTGTTAAGACCTTGTGGTAAACTCACCCAATAAATTTTATCCAAAGCCTTTGGTGAAGGTTTCTGCAAGCTTTGTGGCCATGAGGGAATGTCCTTCATGGAGAACTGGAGGCCTAACTGTGGCTGGCATTGTTCTAAACTCCCTGGGAGAGCCAATTAAGCCGGTTGTCTCAGCAAGGAATAAGTTTGCTAAGCATGAGATTCAGTAGGGAAGAGCCAATTTGATGGTGACAATTATGGGCTCAGGGCCTTGTGCGTGCCCTCACTATAATGTGACATCTATGTTTGTCCTAACAAACCCCACAATACAGGACTTAGTCTTCACTGACACACATCAGCATGAAGTCGCCCCTGCTAAGTGTTAGCTAGCCACTCTTACTCTTAACAACAAATCTAAAGAGTTCAAGCGATCTGTTTTAATCTGAACTCAGAAGGTTAGATGTTAAAACATCATGGATTATTTATTGCTTTATTTAGACCCTCAGAGGTCTGAGGGCTTTTTAAGGTTGTCTTTGGGTACGAATAGAAAGTCAAACATTACAGTGAGTTATTACGATTGTTAAGGCTACCAACAGCCTTGTCCACATCAGCTCATATGCAATATAGCCCTGTGGTAAGAGTGGCATTGCAACTTTCCATTATGAAATGGATCATCTAGTTCAAATTGATACATAATTGTGTTCTGGATTCTGAACTCCTAGTGTGATTTTTTTCCTCACTGTCTTAGTTTGTAAAAATTAAACAAATATTCCTATTGTAAGGAGAGTAAAAAGGTATGGGGTAGGGGATCTATGGAAAGAAATGCTTGCTATGAACATTAATGGACTTGAGTTCAAATCCCCAGCACCCATGTAAAATTATGCATGGCTTAGCATGTGAGCAACACATGCTTACAACCCCTATGTTGGGTAGAACAAGAACAGGCAGATCTTAGAACTTGGTTGTCATGAAGTCCAATCAAAATGGTGAGCTTTACTTTCAGTGAGAGAGACCCTGTCTCAAAACAAGAGAGTGAATGATGGAGGAAGACGCTGATGTCCTCCTTCTCTGGTCTCCATGCATGGGGTATGTAACACACACACACACACACACACACACACACACACACGGCGGGGAGAGTGGAGAAAGTAAGAGTGTCAGTAAGTATTGAGCAAGATAAAGTTTATAAAACATTGTGAGCAAGTGTTCTTCAAAGTGCAGCTGGTTGCATGCCGTAGTTTCTCATGGCCCAGGTTATTACAGTCAAGGCAATAGTGTTCCACATTCACCAGAAGAGTTAAAGTACTCTCTGTTAAAGTTGTGCTTTTCAGCAACACGCCTCCTGTGTGAGCAGCATTGGAGGCACCATGAGATTGTGCAGTCCTGGAGGGTGCTAAGCATGCCTTAATTTTTAAAACCACATCCTGTGCTCGTTAGAATGGTCAGAAATAGAGTAAGCATTATCGTTGCTTGCCCTCCATGCACTCTCCACTAGCACGGTGAAGCACCAGAATGTTGATATTAGCTACAGCTTGGCAGAGATCTGCATCTACTGGACCAAGGCAGTTCTTCCTGGTGTGCAAGAAGTGACTTGCTGGCTCGCCTCACTTCAGTGATAAACTGAGGATTACCTCAGCAAACGTGACTTAACTGCTCAATTTCCCTGCTACTTTTACATACTGTCAGTGTGGCATCCAATCTAAGATTATTCTATTTAGGACGAGTTAGGATCCAGATCACATAGGGAGAACTATATAATGAAGCACTAATTAAAAAAGACTAGGGAACTCAATAAACATAAAATAAAATAAACACATAAACATCCTGTGGTATTACAAAGTCTCTAAATATACTGCCATTCATTCTTTTTTTTAATTGTATATTCTACTTATTTACATTTCAGATGTTATCCCCTTTCCCTGTTCCCCCCAACCCCAGGAACGCCCTATCTTGTTCCCCCTCCTGCTGCTTCTATGAAGGTGTGCCCCCACCCATCTACCCATTCCCTCCTCCCTATCCTTGAATTCCCCCACACTGGGGCACCCCGCCTTCACAGAACCAAGGACCTCCTCTTCCACCAATTCCTGACAAGGGTATCCTCCACTATATATACAGCTGGAGCCATGGGTCATTTCATGCATGTTCCCAGGCTGGAGGTTTAGACACTGGGAGCTCTGGTTGGTTGGTATTATTGCTCTTCCCATGGGGCTGCAAGCCCCTTCAGCTCCTTCAGTCTTCTCTCTACCTCCTCCATTGGGGATCTCATGATTAGTTCAATAGTTAGCTGTGAGCATCTGCCTCTGTATGTCAGATTCTGGCAAAGCCTTTCAGGAGAAAGGTATATCAGGCTCCTGTCAGCATGTACTTCCTGGCATCCACAATAGTGTTTGTGTTTGTTGACTGCACATGGGATGGATCCCCAGGTGGGGCAGTCTCCAGACAGCCCCTCCTTCTGTCTCTATCTCACACTTTGTCTCTGACTTTGCTCCCTTGAGTATTTTGTTACTCCTAAGAAGGACTGAAGCACCCATACTTTGGTCTTCCTTCTTCTTGAGCATCATGTGGTCTATGAGTTTTATCTTGGGTATTCTGAGCTTTGGGGCTAATATCCACTTATCAGTGATTGCATACCATGTGTGTTCTTCTGCGATTGGGTTACCTCACTCAGGATGATATTTTCTAGTTCCATTCAATTGCCTAAGAATTGCATGAATTCATTGTTTTAATAGCTGAGTAGTATTCCATTGTGTGAATGTACCATATTTTCTGTAGCCATTCTTCTGCTGAAGGATATCTGAGTTCTTTCCAGCTTCTGGTTATTATAAATATCTGAACATAGTAGAAGCAATATACAGCAAACCAGTAGCCAACATCAAACTAAATGGAAAGAAACTTGAAGCAATCCCACTAAAATCAGGGACTAGGCAAGGCTGCCCACTCTTTCCCTACCTATTCAACATAGTACTTGAAGTCTTAGCCAGAGCAATTAGACAACAAAAGGAGGTCAAAGGGATACAAATAGGAAAGGAAGAAGTCAAAATATCACTATTTGCAGATGGTATGATAGTATACTTAAGTGACCCCAAAAGTTCCACCAGAGAACTCCTAAACCTGATAAACAACTTCAGCAAAATTGGCTGGATATAAAATTAATTCAAACAAATCAGTGGCCTTCCTCTACTCAAAAGACAAAAAAACTGAGAAAGAAATTAGGGAAATGACACCCTTCACAATAGTCACAAATAATTTAAAATACCTTGTTGTGAATCTAACCAAGCAAGTGAAAGATCTGTATGAAAAGAACTTCAAGTCTCCGAAGGAAGAAATTGAAGAAGATCTCAGAAGATGGAAAGATCTCCCATGCTCATGGATTGGCAGGATTAATATAATAAAAATGGCCATCTTGCCAAAAGCAATCTACAGATTCAATGCAATCCCCATTAAAATCCCAACTCAATTCTTCACAGAGTTAGAAAGAACAATTCTTAAATTCATTTGGAATAACAAAAAACTCAGGATAATGAAAACGGTTCTCAACAATAAAAGATTATTCATTCTTTTCAAGGCTATGTGTAGATGCCCCATAAGACTTGCAGACTGAGTTTGGTTCTGGGATTTCCAGTTTATGACTCAATTATTCAATGTGAAGTCTCTCCCACGAAACCTGGCTTCAATAAACTGTCAGATGCTCTTAATTTGCTGATGCCTCCCAGACTTAGCAAGAGTTCAGCATCAAGGAACCCAGGACACAGTTGCATTTCCCTGTGAACCAGCTGGCACCATCGAGGCAAAAAAGAAAATGAAAGAAAAACAGGAGATTCTTTTTTTTTGGACTCAAACAGATTTCAGGATGATATACATGAATGGGTAGCTGGGGACTACATAGGATTAGGTAAAGTATATATTATTGGATTATTATTGGATTATTGATCTGGGATCCTTTTGTCACTACTGATGTATTAAAGGACATGAGCCCAGGAGAGAAATCAAATCCAGGAAACAGGTGTTGGTTTCTTTGTCTGAATCCCATCCAGGGAAGCTCTTACAGGCCAGGTAACTGGCATCGTGCTCAGCTCACTTTCTGCTTGGCTTGACAGCTTGGCTCTCTCTTTTTGTAACAGAATCTCTTCTCACAAGTCTGTTTTTATCCCCTGGATCCATCATGTACCGTTGACTTTTACTCCCTCATGTATTACAACTCCAATTTATTGGAAAGTTTTTGCTCACTTCTTCCAAACCAACTTTCTCATTTCTAACCAAGCCACCACTCCAGTCAGAATGTTCCCGTATTTCTAAAGAAGAGCTGGTCTCTTGGTCTGAACGCCAACCCATCTTTTGCCAACTAAGAATAAAGGGCACTCTAGATTCACACTATTGCAGATGCTAAGAAGAGCTTGCTGACAGGAGCCTGATACAGCTGTTTCCTGAGAAGCTCTGCCAGATCCTGACCAATACAGATGTGGATGCTTGCAGCCAACCATCAGACTGAGCACAGGGACCCCAATGGAGGAGTTAGAGGAAGGACTGAAGAAACTGAAGGGGCCTTACCTGGCATCAGTGGGAGTGTAGGCCCTTGGTCCTGTGAAGGCTCGATGCCCCAGTGTAGAGGAATGTTAGGGCAGTGAGGAAGGATTGGGTAGGTGGGTGGGGGAGTACCCTCATAGAAGCAGGGTGGGGGGGATGGAGTAGGGGGTTTGCAGAGGGGAAACTGGGAAAGGGGATAATATTTAAAATGTAAATAAATTAAATATTGAATTTAAAAAAATCTACAGAGGCTTCCATTGCTGACATGCACAGGACTTGTGGCAGTATTAACTTGGCTTGCTCAAGAGATGCCAGAAAGATCACAAAATGCTATGTCTGGGCATGTCAGGTGTTTCTAGAGGATTCTAGCATTGTGACAAACAGATGCAGCAAAAATAATCCACTCTCAGTTCAGGCAGGTGCCATCCAATCTGCTGGGGGCCCAAAAGAGTGAGGAGGCAGAGGAGGCGGGTGAATTACGAAATGTAGACATCTGTGCTTTCCTGCTCTTCAACAGCAGGACCTGGGTTCCTAGACACTCATGCCCTGGTAGGCACAAACTAACCCTAGTGCTTCTCAGCACTATACAGTCATATTGAATCACATGCTTCACAGATGGCAGATGGCAGACTGCAAGGCTTCACAGAATTCAATATCGTGTGACCAAAGTCCCAAAACAACTTCTCTCATTCCTATTTTGTGTCTGTTATCAATCTATCACATATCAATAATCTATCTTATATCATCTCTCAATCAATCAATCAATCAATCAGTCAATCAATCTATCTATCTATCATCCATCTATCTATCTATCTATCTATCTATCTATCTATCTATCTATCTATCTATCTATCTATCT
>NW_021620812.1:4737990-4753832 GCF_004785775.1 Grammomys surdaster
TCTATCTATCTATCTATCTATCTATCTATCTATCTATCTATCTATCTTCTATCTATCATCATTTATCTATGTATCTTTCTACCTTCTGTCATCTATATCATCTATCCATCCATCTATCATCTATGTCATCTCTCTATCCATCCATCCATTCATCTATCATCTATCTATCTATCTATCTATCTATCTATCTATCTATCTATCTATTTATCTGCTATCTACTTTCTCACTTTTCTTTTTTTTTCTTTTCTTTTCTGCCTATCCATGGATATCTCCTGTTGACCCTATGTCTATAGAGAACCTGACTTACACATAACTTGACCGTTTCAGTTTTAGATAGACAACGTGAGTTTTATAACCACTATTTTATATCCTCTGTTTCCTTCCTACTTAATTGCTGGTAGGTTTTTTTGGACCTTGCTGACACTGATTTCTGCTGGAGTACCTGCCTCTCACCTTTCAATTGTTTATTTATTGGATGTGAAGCAATTTTGAAATATAGATTTCAGATGGGATATGGTCTAAGAATACTTCTGACTCTTTTCCTACTGTGAGTCTGGCCAGGAAACCGCTTCAGTTCATCCTTAGTTCTACGGATGTTATCATTTGAATCTGAAGTGTCCCTCATTGGCTTATGTTTTGTAGCTTGTTCTCCAGCTGGAAGTACAATCAGGGAGTCCCTGAGACCTTTGGGATGTAGAGTGTAGCTGGAGGAACTGGGATAAACAGGTCATTAGTTGTACTTTCAAATACAGGCTTTTTCCTCTCCTCTCCTCCTCCTCCCCCCTCTCCTCCTCCTCCCCCCTCTTCTCCTCCTCCTCCTCCTCCTTCTCTTCCTTCTCTCCCTTCTCTCTCTCTCTCTCTCTCTCTCTCTCTCTCTCTCTCTCTCTCTCTGTATATGTACTGAATCCCTGCTCATGCCTTCTCTTCTGTGTGTATGTTGTATACTGACTCACTGTCCATGCCTTCCTTTCTGTGTGTGTGTGTGTGTATGTGTACCAAACCACTGCCTGTGCCTTCCTCATTGTACATACTGAGCCACTGTCCATGCTGTTTTCAGGATGCATGCATAGAGGCACTTGTCCATGCCTTCCCCAATGTGATAGCCTATAACCATCATCAGCTGAGAAGTGCTTTCTTTTAGAAAACTAATTTGGTACCAGCATTTAAAAGCCTTTTGTAGCTAAAGAAATAAACAAATTCTGATATCTAAAGAAATAAACAAATTATAATCTTTGAGATCTAA
This sequence comes from Grammomys surdaster, assembly GCF_004785775.1. NCBI lineage: Eukaryota > Metazoa > Chordata > Mammalia > Rodentia > Muridae > Grammomys > Grammomys surdaster. The sequence continues at coordinate 4,739,234 of NW_021620812.1, forward strand.
AGAAATAAACAAACTAAAATCCATTCATCTGTTAACTGAGCAAGCATATCTGTGCTGGCTAACATTCAGCAAGATCTGGCTGCATCCAGAAAGACTATTCTTAGGGCCTGAACATGTAGTTCCATGGTCATATATCCTAGATCATACATCACGGTCATACAGCCTCTACACATGCATGTGTACATGTCCCATGACCTGAGATGAATTCGTTGTTTTCATCCCTGCCAGTAGGTGTTGGAAGTGATGGGTTTCCAATCTTTATCAAAACTGGAATTAAAGGCTTAATTTAAACATGTGCTTTTGAATGAAACTCTCCTGAGTTTTGAATTCCTGAATATGTGTATGGCGTCTGCCACACAGAGTCTATGCTAATATTGGAGTTCCACTCTTATTTCTCCAGGGTGTCAGCATGCTGCATACTAGAGAAGGATATAGCTCTCGAGCTGCAGAAAGGAATGTGTTGCTTATTGTAGGTGGCTAATACATACTGAGTCTGATGATTTATACAATTCATTGCTGAGCATATGCTAGATGGCCTAACCACCATGTTGATATAAGAGTGTTGGTTTTTGATGCATGGTCACTGTCCAACTCTTAAAAATTCAGCGCCTGTTCTAAACAAATTCTGTTTCCAATAAAGTACTATCAGTTTTAATCCCTGGAACATTAGAATCAGGTTGGTCTTAGACAATACTTCTAACTTTTATATTAAATAATATCTTTGATTTAAAGAAAGCAAGTATTTCTGGAGATAGGGTCTTTGGTTCCTCAAATTAATCATTTCATTTCAGGATTTATCAAGTCTATACAAGAGAGAAAAATGACAAGATTAAGGAGCATCAAACAATAAATACAACGATTATGGTAATATTGGGTGCCACAAAGTACAGCTAATGGGACGTGATAGCACTAGAGAACCTTGTTGGAAAGAACTTACTAAGGTTACAAAAGCTTAACAGTACAGGGTGTCAGTGTGAATTCAGAGAAGGAACTGATACATCTGAGGTACATGGGAATGGGGAAGCAGAGAGGGAGGAGTGAAGACCAGTGGTTACAGGAAGGGTGTAGTAAGAGGGAGACTGGTGAGGAAAGCAGGGGTAGCTATAAGAGACTTCTTATGCGTGGTTTACTGTGTGTATTGACTTCTTGATTAACATGTATTAATTGTGCATATAATGACGTGGTTGGAAACACATGTAATTAATACATGTTAATCATCATGCATTAGCATGTATTAATTGTACACATTAATGAAACACTTGCACACATAGGACCCTGTGCTAACTGAACTAGGTAGCTAGCACTCACTTTCCTCTCCTTAGCACTTCTTCATGTTTACAGCCTTTGGGGATCTCTCATAAAATATGCAATAGCTTATTGTGACTGATAGTCACCTGGTGTGCTTTGGAAAACCACAACTTATTCCTTCTGCTTCCGTACTCATACTCATTATTCAATTTCCTTTGCTCCTCTCCCTTCCTAAATCTGTCTTATTTCACTGGACATGATGCCCTCCAGTTCTATCCATTTTGCTGAGATGACAGTATTTCATTCTTCTTTATCACTAAATAATATTTCACTCTGTGTGTGGAGTAATCACACTTCCTTTGACCATTTATCTGAACGTCGGAGCTAGCTCCATATCTCAGCATTGTGAATGTTGCTGCCATAGACAGGATGCTATTTTTTTCTTTAGAATGCTAATTTAGTTCCTTTCAGTTATATGCCCCATGCAGGGAACACAAGTTAATATCATGGCTCTATTTTCTATTAAGGTACTTCCACAATGGCTGTAATAATTTATATTCCTATTGAAAAGGTATTCAAGCTATTTTTCCTCTAAATACACAACAACATTTTTTACTTTTTGTAATTTTGATAAAGCCATGCTAACTAGAGTTGGGGATATGTCCTTTTGTAGTATTTTCTTGATGGCTAAGGGTACGGGGAAAATTTTTTTCAAGGAGCTGTTGGACATATGTAGAGATGGCTTTATGATAGCTTTGTTATTGTGAGAACACAGGATAAACATACAGGATCTCAAAGAGGGATGTCAATGCAAAGAAACAGAAAAACCCAAACCAATGAGAATGCCAAAACGAATGATTGGTTACACAAAGACAGAGGTCAGAACTGATGGCACAGGGCAGCATTCCATCCAGCCACCCATCAACCAACAATGCAACTAACAAACAAATAAACAAATAAACAACTAACCAGTAACCACCAATCAACAACCAACCAATAACCTACCAAAATTAACCAACCAAAACCAACCAACAAACCAATAAGCAACAACTGAAAATCAACCAACCAACAAGCCAACCAATAACAAAACAACAACAAATAAACAACAGCAAACCCATCAAACAACAACCAGCAATCAACTAACGAGAAACTAATAACTAACCAATACCCAACCAACCAACCAATAACAGCAAATCCATCAATAACAGACCAAACAACAACCAATTAAACAACAAACAAACAAAACAACAACAATAACAACAACAACAACAATAAACCAACCAATCCAAATACTGTGGCATATTCGGCATGAAAAATTAGGAATACACTCTGTAATAGAGATGAAGGTAAGTGGCTGCACGCCAGATAATTAGAAAATTATATTAAAAATAACAACCGATTGCCAAAAGGAAGTAAGAGTAAAAGAAAGATGGACATAGGGAGAGATAGAAGGAAGGTTATATGTGGAGAAACTCTCACAAGGATCTACCTCCAGATGAACAAATATAGACAATCAATGGATGCTGAGGAGGGAGAATCCATCTCCTCCAGGGCTGAGCCCCTTGATAGGCTATCTAATCCCATTTAGTCATCTCTAATCACAAGTTCATATGAGCGTTGCTAGATAGGCTAAGTAGGTTGTATATGAATATCTATAAGTGCATGCATTTATATGTAAATATGTATTTAAAGAATAAGTAGTCATGGATCTGAGAGGGTTTGGAGGACATAGATGTCATTGAGAGAGGAGAATGAGGGATGGGAATTGAGTATAAAATTTTTAAGAAATTAAACTAAAACATAACAAATGGCATGCAAAAATAAGACTTCAGCATTATATCTATATATTGGGTAAGGTTTGTGTAACATTACAAGTTTCTTGAAAGACATTCAAGTAGATCTAAGCAAAAGGAGAGACAGACTGAGAACACTATGATTGAAACACAGATTTATCCAGAGTTAGAGTTCATGAAGTCTAAGGTCCACATGCACTGGGCTTCATTCTTCAGGCTTCCTTTTACAGAGCAGAAAGCTGCTTCTAAAATTAACACTGGAGATAAGAGTAACCTATGTTACTAAAACAGTGTTTACAAAGGACACCGTTGGAAGCCTGATGTTGACTGGATGGCAGCTATTAACAGAATGGTAGTGGTGTACATGTGTATATGTACAAGATCAGTGAAACAAAAGTGTCAAATATATAGATAAATAGTTTTGATTGATCCTTGACAAAGTATTAAAATAACTCATAGAAAAAATATAGTTATTCAATAAATCATACTGAAACAATTGAACACTGACACTTAAAAAAACAACTAAACAAAAAATAGCAAATTCATCCCTCACATAAACTATAAAAATGCAAAGCAGATCTTATAGCTATGAAACCTGAGCCTGTCAGATTTTTGTATAACATGTCACAGAAAAAGAAAATATGTCTGTGAATACTTTGGATAAGACATTAAAATGATAGAAAGTTTGATAAGAGGGATTTTCTTGAAATGACAAATCTCTGGTCTTTTTCACAAGCACTGCTGAGAAGTTCACAAAGGAAAGAGATGTTATTCCCACCACACATTAGATTCCATCTAGGGTCAAGTCAGTCTTACAACTAAATACTAAGATGATATGAAAATACTCCAGGAAAGAAAGAACAGTGATGTCAGATAGACATATCAATGGGTTATCAAAGCCAGTAATTATAGGATAGTGTTAGTAACATTAAGATTCTCCAAGCACACCCAGGATTGAATGGCTAATATGCTATGTATTTAAGCATGCTTTATCAGACTCTACCTGTGTGTTGATGATATACAGAACATGGAAAGTTTATCACTAGGTCCAGGAACCAGTCTCTTATATTTGAACAAATGCGTAAAGAAATCACAGTAAGTCTAAAGGCCCTGAACAGCTTTGGTAATTCTTATCACCAACAGCCCTAAACAAGAGTAGCTAAAAGGTTACCAGCTGACCTTTGCACCATCAAATTTATTACACAGAAGTGAGAAAGAATGGGTTACAGATAAACAGAACAATGTGACCCTCTTTCTGTGACATTATTGGAGAAGTAGATGCAGAAATCAGGCTATCAATGGCAGGCTGAGCTGGGGAAAGGGCATTGCTTCAAGAAAGTGTCACAGAATATTGTGCAATGTGCGAAGGTGCTGTACCTGAGTGATTGTGGATACACTACTACACATAGTTACAAAATTCATTGACTCTTTACCTAAAAAGGCATTTTTTTCCTGTCAGGTCCCAATAAGTTTGACTTCAAGGATACTATAGCAGCAATTTAAACGAAGTATTATAGTTTGAACTGCACAAGTGATGGAGGATGGTAAACAGTAGATATTTACAAGATAGAAATTAGCAGGACCAGATGAATGGACTAACATGTGGCATTAGGAAAAGGCAGATAGGTTTCTATTAAAGGAGGAGATACCACATATATCTAGAATTAGATTGAAATCGTCAAATACCCAGATGTCTTTATAAGGATGCACACTCAGGCAACAGAGCAGTCACAAGTCGTAACTATGGCCTCCAAGTGGTGTTGTTGGTCCAGCTCACAAGAAACCTTTGATCTCCTGAGAGAGCAGAGGCTGTTACATCATTAGTTGACTCATGAAACACAACCAAAGACCAGAAGTCATCGAAAAGACCAGAAGTCATGGACAGCACTGGAGCCCTCTAGAGAATAATCACCATGACAAGAGTGTTAGGCATGGGCGCTCCCCCTGTCCACCAACACTGATATGTATGCTGATCTTGGTTAAGATCTTTAAAGTATTTTGATTTTACCCTGTGGTGTGCTGTCACAGGGTGACCATCATAGCTGGCAATGGGATTCATGTCAAATTTTAGCCCAAAGCTGTATGTGAAAGGAGTTTAGCTCTCCTGACCCAAGGTCTTTAAATGTCTTCAGATCCAGTGTGGGAGGACAGGAGAATATTGGAAATAGTAAGATACACAGGTAAAATAGATTTGGGGACCAGGAAAAATGGATCAGCAGTTAAGACCCCTAGCTCTTCCATCGTGAGGCCCAGAGTTCAGATCCTGGGACCCCTGTAACTAACAAGTCCAGCACCCCTGTAACAAGTCCAGCACCCCAGAAGAAGTCCAGCATCCCTGGAACAAGTCCAAGTCCAGCACCCCGGCTGCTTGAAGGTTAGAGGAAGAAGGATTGTTGGAGCTGGATTGTTTCCAGCCAAATCAAGACACAAGCCCACGCTCAGGGATCTATCCCATCTCAGGGACAGGCAGAAGGTGGTAGATGGGGCCACACAGTGCTCTCTTCTGGCCTCTGAGTATGTCTCTGTATACGTGTGTTCTACCATAGTCGATCTTGAGTCAGTTATATGCATATGCACTTTCCTTCTGATTAAATTTCTCTTTTCCACATTTTGCATGTAAATGGAGTATAATTTATACCATCAGTGGTAATTAGGTTCACTCAAAAAATTGATTTTTTTAGAATGTAGTCACACCTAATGCAAAATTATTAGGAAATGTGTTTTCAGCCTTGACAGGTTATTTCTGCATTGACACATACTTATCCCAAGGTACATTTAAAAGACACCTCTAAAATCTAAGCTCAAATTGTGCACACTTCATCTGTCCATCTGTACTCAGGGCAACTATTATTTTATTGTTTTATCAGAAATAGATGAATCAAAGCCCTAAACCTGAATAAAACACCCTGCACAATTAGATACACACCTATGTTTAAATCTAAAATGAGGCCGTTACATTTCGTGAATAGGATGCTTACCTTCAAGCAACACAGATTCTCTTGCCACCCACTATGAATAATTATCTCTGGGGTGAGGGATGTGGTGCATGCTTTCTGTCAATCATGTTTAACTAGGGAACCAGAGTTGCGTGGGTGCAGCAGTCCTACCTGGCTTCAGATGAGCGAATGGAATTTCTCCGGTGAGGAGCTCCCACAGACACAGGGCGTAACTGAAGACATCGGCCTTGACGGTGTAGCGCGTGCACTGTGTGAACACCTCGGGGGCCATCCAGCGCAGGTTCTGCACGGATCAAAGTTGACCAGGACTCAGGAACGCCCAGCAAAGCTGGCTTCTGAGCCCGCAGTGGAGAAGGTTTTCCAATGCTATCAGACAGCATGGGCGGGGAGCTACTGTGGCCTTGTTCCTCACCAGTGCAACGGACACAGCACATCTTCATGTGACAAATTCATGTGCATTCATTTCTCAAGAAAATATAACATGGTTGAAATATCATAAAATCCATATTCTACTAGACTCCTCCAACATGAATGACAAATAACTGACTCACAGTGGTAGCTGAGTTTGTTCTCTTTCCTGCTCCCAACCACCATTTTTGCCCCAGGTGACTGCTTCAGAATAGACCACCAAAGGGGTCATCCCCGTATTCCCTTGGCCCGAGTCACAGTGTGGGTGACACCTTCCTCTGTTTCGGTCTCTGGGTTCTGATTAATTGAGTGACTAAATTAGGCCCTTAACTGTGTTCTCAGGACAGTGGACAGAGGGAGCCATGGAGAAGCCACCCAGTATGCCTGTGATGGAGATTTCTCGCTTGTATGGTCAAGGGTTTGAGTTTTCTTGTGTTTACCCTGATGTGAATTTTATGAATTCAGTGTTTGCAATATTTCAGGAAGCAAGGTAATAAATACGTTACAAAGCACCCCATCCCAGCGCCTCATGTATGTGATCCTGTGAGCTACGTTGTTTAAATTAGTTACTAGAAATGCAAATACATAAGCTTGGTTTCTTTGCAGTTTAAGACTCTGACTTTACCACTGACCGGGCAATTTCTCCCAGCTCAGAATTCCAGCCCTGAAGTCTCCCAGCTCTATGTCCTATCAGTGGACTTTCCCAATAACCTTCCTACGGGCAAGTCAGGAAGCAGTATTCCTTAACTACCCTTAGGAAAGCCCTGTGTGTAGTACTACCTCTGATAATTCTTCTGACAATTCTGCCTGAGGAATCCGGTAGAATTAACCTCAGAACACTTTTATCCCTGGCATATTACACATGGTTCACCCAAATGAGTTTTGCTGGTCCAAAGAGCCTCAGTTCACAGAGATTAGATATGTGCCATTACAGTGAACGTTCAGGAGTGGGCTGTTGGTGGTTGTGTCAGAGCCAGAGGACCCACAGTTATCTTTGCCTCCAGTGTCCACCAGTCATGAGGCTGTTTTTCCCATTAGATCTCTTATAAAACACTGCTTTTTACTCTTATGTCTGTGGACCTACTATACTTCCCTGTCTGTGGACCTACTGCATTCTGTACTTATTTATATTGCTTTAATTTTTATTAATAACACACCGTCACTTTCTTTTGCTCATGTGATCACTGTCTGTCCTTTCGTGGATTAGCTGGATATGGACAAGAATTGACTTTGTGACTATTCATGGGGACAGAGGCTGATGTCAGGGTTTGTCTCCGTTATATGAAGCTTATCTGCTGAGGGCCTCCCACAGAATCTGGAGCTCACTATTTCAGGCAAAATGGCTGGCCAGTGAGCCTTGGGGATTCTCCTACCTCCACCTCTCCAGCACTGGGGTTAGAGATACCTGCTCCTATGTCTGGCTTTTCCATAAATGCTGGGGACCCATGCCTAAGGATAGTTAAGGAATGCTTGGTTCATGGAGACATCTCTGCAATCCCCAGTTGGGATCACTGCAATATCCACAGGTCTTAGACTGTGTGAAGTGGAGATGTTACACACATCTGTTGAAAGAATACTTGACATCTAATGGGTGGTATGTTCAGATGCAGATTGGGTGTAGCTCTCAGGGACTCATTTGTCAGTGTTTTTATGCTGGGGAGTGGCAGAGACTTTAAGAAACAGGCTGGATGGAAGTTAATTAGGACATCTGTGGTCCTGCCAACTAATTAGAAAGCACTGCTGTCATTCCTGTGGGGTTTCAGACTAGTTCTTGTGAGAGCAATGCTGGATCCTCACTCCCTCTTTTCTGGCTTCCTGTTTGGCCATGTGAGCCTAGCACATGCCTGTTCACACTGCTGTTCACTGTCCAGTTGTTATGCAGACTAGGATTGTGCTCACTGGAAGGAAGTATGCTTTGTGGGTTTCTAGCCTTTAAACCTGTGAAATAGGCTGATTTTCTTTATAGCTCGTCTAAAGTTGGGTGTTCGGCTAAACAATGGAAAGTTGCAAATGACAGGGTGGACTAGAAGATGTCACCACACTGACGGTGTGGCCCGGGGTGAGTCTTTCCCTCTCTCCCTGTCTCTCCCCTTGTAACACATGACAATGATGAAAAGCTATTTGAAGTGTTCTGATACAACCTGGTTTCTCATCTGTCCCTTGCCCTTGTTTCCCCGGTCTGCATACCCTTCCAGTTCCTCCATCACTTGACAACTACCTGTTCTCCCGGCTGAGCTTTCCTGATGCTCTGTGAAATAACCAGAGTGCTTGAAATCCGTCTGTTCATTCCTGTGCAGGCCCCACTGGCAAAGGAGCTCCTTGGAATTGACAAGTTTTTATTTTTATTTCATTCATTCACATTTTGCATTTCTCTTCCACTACTTGTTGAATGAGTCAGAGTGCATGCACGCAAAAGTTTGGAGGGAAAAGCCCAAGGTAACAAGAGGAAAGTGCCTGTTGAGGGCTTGTCTACCAGAGATTTACAAGGTGAGGCCGTTTTATACAGGATTGGAATGGTGAGGGTCAGACACAGGGTTCACCATACCAGAAACAAAAGTACCAGGGATGCATAAATGGCCACCAGGCATGGGGAAAGGATGGATGTCTCCTGTGCTGCTGCAGGAGACTTGAAGCATCTTGTGGTGAGAAGAGAAAGTTACAGAGCAGGCCCAGAACAGAAACAGAACGAAACAGGCAGAAAGTTTCAGGGAAAGAGATCTGAATCGTATTTGGCAGGCACTGCTGAGAGTCCATGGGAGAATTGTCCACCCAACAATGGTAGCAGAGGTGACAAGGAATGAGAACCAATCCAGAAGAGGGCCCTGGAGACAGGGACCATCAAGGTGCATTAGAATCCTAGGCAGTGTAAATGAGAACCAGAAAGGTAAAGAGGCAAAGCCTCTTTAGATAGATAGATAGAAGTGAGTAATGACTGAGGCAGGTCAGGGAAGGGGAGGAGCTTACCCCAAGGGGATCAGATGCCTCTGGAGTCCAGGGAAAAGCAGGTTTACTTGTTTGGGGGTCTGAGGGGAGGAGTTGGGGAGTCAGGCATGAAGTGAGTTACAGGCAATCTGGAAACAGCGACTGTTGTCTTGTGTTATAATTTATGTTTTGCATAAGCATTGATGCTCACCTGCAGCTATTACCTCCTAACACTGATGGGGAGAGCCATGAACAGTGATCAGCTGCTGCTAATCACTTGGTGTTAGAATGTATAGCTTCCCATGTGTTAGCACTTCCTCTCCATATGCTCCTTACCTGTGGCAGCCAACGACCTGTGCCAAGCCAGTGCTCATAGGCTACATTTGGAACACTCTCGCTGAGATTTTTATCTACCACATTTTCTAAGTAGGAGACCCCTCAAATAGTTATTTTTGGGTTTTCTGAAAATAAAACCCTAAAATGTATCCTTCTACCTTGACAATGACATTTCCTGGTCAGGGCTTCTCCTTCTTTCATTCCTCCCACTTTGAGTTTCCATATTTTAGTTGTTCAACATGAATAAGAGAGTCACAAACCCCTGGCTGCTTTGTCATGTTGTCTTCATCCAGGGACTGCAGAAATCTTGATTCTAAAGGGGGAGAGAAAACAAGTCACACCAAAGGAAGTGTCTCAAACCTTTGGTCTAAGATCACACCAACATTGCAACCCCGGGAAGCCTGTGCATTGTTCAAATTCTTGTTCCCCACTTTTCAGTTTTGATAGGAATGAAGAAAAATAAAAGTGCAAATGTTAGGCTTTCAAAATGTAAGGTGAACCTGAAATTTAAATAACAGAAACTAAATAAAAGTATAAAATGAAACAGAAATTTAAATAAAGATGTGAAATCTGATTCCAGATTATTGCACAACATCAGGACCCAGGAGGAAATGCTGTTTGGGGGTATGCTTCTGGAACTCTTACCTCCAAAGTCTGCCACCACAGCATGGCCATCTTCATAGAGAAGAATATTGTGACTAGGAAAGAAGTAGATCTTGTAAGCTTTATTGAGTTGTAAGTAGCTTGCCTCTCAGGTCATCATTTGTTACCACAATGGTGACATGTACTAACTCCGTTCCCCTTGGTTTTATTGTTGATTCAGAAAAAAGATTTATAAAATGTGGTCATGTTTTAGCTCCCATTGACAGTGTGAAGAATTCCTACTTCAACAAACCCTCTAAGATGGTCAACAGGCCTTGTTAGTTGATGTGTAGTTCTCCAGCTCACAGAGTCCTGTTTGAAAGTGCAGCTCTTGGTACGCAAGGCATGGGATGAACTGGCTGCATCTCAGGCATGGATCTTCAAGGAGAAGCACACAGTGGATGTACCATAAAGAACAGTCACCTGAGTTAGATCCCTGAGAGCCACCTGAGGGAAGCATATAATTAAGTCCTGCATGTTAGTTAGTTAGTGTGTGTGTGTGTGTGTAAACTTTATATTCTGGACTAGAGACATCATCTTAATACATAGAATACATCTAAGGTCTGTTAAATGATATCAGCTAAACTACAGTTTAGGAAGTTAGCAAGCCGCCAAAACTACTCTTACAGCCCAGAACTCTAAATGATCAGGAAGACTGTCAGGCAATGTCAGAAATGCTCTTAGCACAAGAGAAAAGGGGAACCAAGTGAGGACAATGCCAACCAATCCACTTGGTTATTGTCATCATTTCTATGTACAAATTAGATGTCCGTAAATAAATATAGACACCAGCATCACATGGCACTTTGTAAATATGTGCATTTAGGGTTTCGATAGTCTTTTCTCCATAGTACTGGGAAAGTTCTACTTTGTGAGGTAGATCAAAGTTAGAGCAGTCTAGGGGAGGTCATCCCTCCCCCACACAGAGCACTGGCTTGTAGAATAGATTATGTAGAAGCATTCAGTCCTGTTGCTGAGGACTGTACTTGTCATTTCACTTTTAATTAGAGATCATGTGGTGCTCAACACAACAGATACATCTACAACATATTCTGAACCTAAGGCTCAGGGGTCATAACAGGAGACAGAAAGATTGTAAAAGCCAGAGGAACGTGAAGGCGTCTATGAGGCTGTATTTCCTAGAAATGCCAGCGAGGCTACATGGATGAAGTCTCATTGAAATGACTGACTAACCAACATCTGAACAAGGTCTAAACCTTGGAGATTATGTCATATGTACCTAATTTTGAGTCTGTGTTTGGCTCATAGAGGAGGCATTTCCAAATCAAGAGGTCACATTCTTGGTTTGGGTGTTCAGTGTGAACAGGAGTATCTTCATTGATTTATATGACACTTCCTGATGCTCACTGGCTTTGCAAGAACTTTAGAAAGCCTTTTTCTTTTATTGTGAACGAACTAGGAAAATAGAATTAATATACCTTGTAAATGCTAACATTTAATGTGTGTTCAAAGTGAGGTGGTAGAGTACAGGAATATTCGAGAATGTCAAAACAGGCAGGGATGAGATGCAGTTTTTAGCACCAAATTACAAATTGGTAGGCACAGTGAGGACAGTATTGTTATAACCAAAAAATCTCAGACCAATAGGAAGATCACACATAGACACAAGGCTCATTCTAAGAGCTGCACAGCCCACATACACTCAAGGGAGTGTGGGTGTCAAAATTTACCCAGAACACTTAAATATATGCTGAACAAAAAGCTCCATCAGACGCAGTAAAATTATGGGTAGCCTTTGCCAACTATTCCATTGTTAATTCCAATTAGTAAGTGAGATGAGCAACTGAAGCCTTGTCTTTAAAAGCACTAAGTTTCCTTGATAGTTTTGCAAATGGAGCTACTCTAGGTAGCTACCTGGAAAGACTAGGGAGCCTTTGCATACCTCTTCAATAGAAGCTTCAAGGCAGTGCTGCAGAACCAAACCCATGGGTCTAGAGAACTGGATTCTTGACTAATAATTCATTTGTTCAAACTTACTTTCATGTGAATATGTTACCAAGAATAATTATACCAGCTAGCTAGTTATGGATTAAAAACTGGTCTTTTATGAAAGAAATATAGCACCTGGTCAATAATAGCAGGCTCAGATTTCAGGATAGGCAGAAAAGGACTTGGCCTCTCTTGTGCTGGGTGAAGTGTGGTAGGGGAGGGAGGGCCTCTGAGGGCCAGGATTGAATCCATCCCTCTGATGACCCTCTAGCATCTTTACTGTGCTGTTCTGCAGATTGACACTGAAGATAGATCCTATTACTACAGTAATAACCACAGTGTAATAGAGTAAAGGTCGTATTCTGGAATAATTCAGTGCTTCCTAAATACCACGCATCAATCTACACATGAATGTTTAAGATTCAGAGAATGATGAGATACACAGACATTAGGGATGATCTACCCTAGTTCCTACAGAAGGGGTGGAAAGCTCATAATTCTGGTGAAATTCAGGCCAGAGAGTGGCCAAATGTGAACATAGAGTTCATTTCCTTTATGTCAGGTGTTAGAACATCTCAGATGTTAGAACAGTCCCTGACAAACAGTAGGTGGTCAATGAGTTTGTATTTTCTGAGTTGTGCCTATGTACTTTTCCCCAAAGCACAATATTTACTTGCTTTCTGTTAGCATGCCACTCTAGAAGATGCAAAGTGTATATGTTATGGATTTCATTTTCACGGGCTTTATAATCTGCTGGCGAAAACGAAAATGAATGTTTTCCAAGAAAATAGCATAGGTTAAGAACCGGATTAGCTTCAAAGGAGGCTTTGAAGGTCAGTCAGCTATTACATCTACAAATATGTACCAAGAATCTGTCATGTGCTGGGATATTTCCAGCTGTGAAGCAGGCAGGTTGAGGTTAGGCCCACTGTAGGGAGAGCAAGAAGGAGGAGACTGAGAAAAGGGGAAATCAAATCCTGGGAAGATCTTGGCAAAGTCAAGAGGTGTGTGTGTGTGTGTGTGTGTGTGTGTGTGTGTTTATAGTTATAAAAATAGATTTACTAAACCAAAGAACACATACAAGAAAAGAATAAGATATTTGCATAAAAGTTGTATTGAATTGTGGAGATCAGAAAGGCCTTCTGAACAACCAGTAACAGCAGCCTTAGACTTGAGCATGCCCAGAGAAGAATGTGAGCTGAGTCCTGAAGCCAGCCAGGGCCTCAGAGTTGCCATCACTGTCAGTAATAAGGTTGACCTCATGTGAAAGTCACTATAAATGATAAGCTTTCAGCAGTGTGAACACTGAAGGAATCAGATATGTTAGAGAAGAAGGCAATAGAGTGTGAAGTGGGCAAATGCTCCTGAGGGCGAGCGCCTATCTATTCTCCCGAGACACGCTATAGTTGGTATTAGAAGTCTACATTGCAGGTGAGAAACAGACACAGAGGGACTAAATCAGACAACCCGGATCTGCTACTACGAGGTGGAACTCTTACTTAAATTTCAGTCTTCAGGTCAACCAGACCCTGAGGGAGACCCCCAAATACCCAACTTCAATAATGAGGTGAAGAGTCAATGGAAACCAATCTAGTGTCTCTTTGTACCAATGTTACTCAGCAGGCAAAGACCAACCCTCCTCCTCCCAGAGCTGTGCTGAAGTCAAGATTCTGCAAGGAATATGTAGATAAGGGAAAAGCAGTTGCTACAAACAATAGACCTGGGAAGCTAGCTTATGCTAGGGCCTCAAAGCTATTAGCATCATCAGAAGCTGCAGTATAAAACCAATTCTGGCATTTCTGGTCTCCCTCTGCCCCTGTAGATCTCCTGGGAGGCACTTTGTCCAGGATAAAGCCTCAAGGGTGCTAGATGAGGGGTGTGCTTGGTGGCCCTTAAAGTAGAACCAATTCTACCAGATAATTCTCACTCTCTCTTTAGCTCTAGAGTCTTGTCTTCCATCCTCACTGTGATTTTCCAAAGCTGTTTCTGTTTAAGTGAAAGTGTGGCTTCACCTTATCAAACAACCTTTGCTCCTCCAGCTGCGTGGATACTTCAATAGCTGCACTTGGCACCAGCTTTGTCTTTATCATACCACGATATTTGGGTCTTCGAAATGCCTGTTCCTCACAGAGGACTCCTCCAAAGCTCCTTTAACCTTATTTAACCTCATCAAGACATGCACTTTACAGACTACAGGATATAACCCAGAGCCAGATTTACTTCACCCTGTTAAGCTGAGAGAGCAGAATCCATGTTCTGGCCTTCACAGCTTTCTTGTTAGTAACAGTCTCAGAGGGAGAGAGAGAGAGAGAGAGAGAGAGAGAGAGAGAGAGAGAGAGAGAG
>NW_021620812.1:4753842-4878219 GCF_004785775.1 Grammomys surdaster
GAGAGAGAGAGAGAGAGAGAGAGAGAGAGAGAGAGAGAGAGAGAGAGAGAGAGAGAGATATTTTCAAGGTTTTTCCTCTTTGCAAAGACTAAATAGAAGCTAGATTTCACTGGTTTCTTTTCCATAAAGGAAAAGTTTCTCCAACCTTAGAAGAAAATTAATTTAATGAAGCCATTATGTGAAGATCAGGAGTCTTTTCATTTTAATTGCCTGTATTTGAAAAGTTACCTAAAGGTGCTCAGATGATTCATAAACAGCTGGTTCTGTGCTGTAGCCCAATGCTAATTGTCACTATTAATCAGACTGGCCTGATTATTAGGCTATTTCTCCAATTCTGATTTCTTCCTCGATGTAGACTGAAGTTCACGGTTGTTAGCCTTAGAACGAACAAGGTGACTGCTACTCTCCCTCTACTACAATGAAGGACTTTAGGAAAAGGTCATTGAAATGCATCAATATTAATTTCAGTTACTTTTCTGAATTACCAAGAGATTTTCTGTGTCAGTTGCTCTCACAAACAATGGTTTAACAACACCACAGACAACCTCTCAGTGTCCTTATTTGGAGAGATGACTGCCCCAATGAGTAACTGTAACAACAATGCAGAGCTACTTAGACATGCTGCAGGCCAGCTTTCTGAGGTTTCCCTGAAGGTGATTAACTCATGATTAAAGAACTGGCAAGCAGTGTGCCTGGAAGCATTCCAAGGGTTAGGTCAGAGCAACCAGTCAGCCTTTGTTCAATCTTATCACACTGTGAAAGTCATTAGTTTACAAACGCATGTTCCTGACAAGCTATCCTTCACACCCTAAGCTGAGGAGCCCTGGATCTGCCACCTGCCACACCTCCCCTGCCTGCAGTGTTGGAGATGGCTGGGTCTCTTCAAGTACAGGCTCCTCACTGGGGAGTCCCACCTTAGTGACCTTTAGCACAGTCAGTTACACTGTTCCCTCCTGAGCATTGGTCCTGCCAAGCTGAATGTCATCTCAGACAGGATTCAAATATCCTGAACCTCTTCCAGTGACTCAAATGTAGTGGCAGCATGTTGACTAAGCCTTTGAACACCATTCATAGCTATGTGCTTTGTACTTTTGTTTCTTTTGTGCAAATTTTTCTGGAGTCATCTGGTCAGTCCTGGGTAGCTACACAAATGTTCTTTTATGGTTTCACTTTGATCTCTTTGTGCCTCCAATTTGTGGCTTGGATTCCCTTTGTCCTTGTCTCTGCTTCTTTGTCACACACACACACACACACACACACACACACACACACACACACACTTTAATCTTCTTATTTCTTCTGGCTATTTAGGCAGTAACTACTGATATCAGCCATCCCTCATATAATAGAAGCCCTGCTTTTGATCTCCAGTATAACATAGAAATATATTTAGACTTGGAGACCTTCATGACATGTATGTTCATAGATGTTATATGGTTACTAGATTCTTGGGAGTCCCCCTTGATTTGGCCTGGGTGGTGGTTTGAATAAGAATCTGTTTCCTAGTTGATGGCTGTTTGGAAAGGCTATGGAGAGGGAGGGCCCTGTTGAGGGAAGTCCATCACTGGAGGTGGTTTCCAGAGTTCATAGCCCTGCTCCTCTAGTTCACTATCTGAAGATATGCTCCCTCAGCTTCCTGCTCCAACTGCCTGGTGTCACAACTCCCTGGTCAGTACAGACTGTCCCCCTGAAACCAAATAAATTCTTCCTTCCTTCATTTCATGGTGTTTTATCACAGTGATAGAAATGTACCCAGTACAGGCTGCTCACAGGAACCTGGTTACAGCTTTATGAGAAACCTTGAGCTCTGTTTCAGAACTGAGCTGAGGTGACTCCATTCTCATTCTTGAATCCCTCCTTTTTGGTTCCTTGGAGCTCACTATTATCTAGCTTAAGGCTCTTTCTGGGTCCAAAAAGTACTCCAGGACTCCTACTGTGTCCAAGCAATTCTTTGTTACTTTTATGCAGTCTAAGTAATGCCTGTGGGACTCCCTTTAGGTATTGTTTTACCAGGGTCCCCAATTCTTCTCAAGTTCCAGAGAACCAGAGTTTAGGTCTTCATATTAGTCCTTTAAACACATAGAGTTCTACCTTTTCATAGGCGATCACTCTACAATATGTTGTAACGGTAGAACCGACTCTGTTGTTTCCCAAAGGTTTGCAGAAGAGGTTCTTTTGCAGTCTGACAGACCACAGCTCATTGGGGATGGCAATGCCCAGGTCTGAGCATAATCTAAGTGAGAGAGAAACAGCTTTCCTAAAGCCCAGAATCATGAACTTCTAAATACCAAAAGCCTAATTTCACTCAACTCCTGGAAACCATGGAAACGAACCACTCCAATAAATGCAATGGATTGCAGAGCCTCTTCTCCTCCTAAAACAAACTTCCATCTGTCAGTAGAAGTATATTTGAAAGCTTACCCCAAAGCCTCTGGATTTGTCCCAGTGCCACTGGGATTGAACATATAGATTATGAGATCTGTATTGCGCTTCAACCTACTTATTGAGGGTAATGTGAGAAAGCGCGTCCTCTTCACTCAACATTTGCTCAGAATGTGAAGTGCAAGCGGGGGGTGGGGATGGGGGAATGTGTTCACTGAGATCACCTAAGCACCTACATACGCTCCTATTGGGAGAAGTCTGTGGATAAGTAGCCTTGAATCTGCAAGCGATTAGTCCCATCTTTGAGCAAATGGAGTTATTTCTTGGCCATTTTAATAGAGATTAGTCTCATTGGGGGAATTTTAGGTACTAAAACTACAAAATGGAACATTCTTGGATACTGAAGTGACAGATAGGAAATCCCACAAATGACAGCTGAGAGTTTATCCCACAAGATTCCTCCTTCTTCAATATGACATTGAGGCAGAAAAGAAGTTAGAAGTTAGTACACAGCCTGTATCCACTTCATGGTATTAAGCATTCTTCAGTTCATTGGGGCCTTGCATGAACAGGGACTTCTGATTTCAAAGAGGGGGCCAAGAAAATTAACTTTGACAGCCATAGGCAGCAGTTGTGGGAGAATCTTTTTGTACAAAGGATGTGGGTCAAAACTGCAGAATGAAGAAAATGTTAAATATCTGTTTATGTAAAAGAAACAAGCAGCTAGTCTGATTAATAAAATAAAGTTACTATCCCAAGATAACTAAAGAAACCTCTAAGTGCGATCTCCCACTGTGACCAGAACAATTTCCTTGTTGTCTTTCTGAACTCTTAGTTATAGAAACAGTCAAGGCATCAACTTTCCCAGAGAAGCACAGCTCCAAGTGTGAGAAGAGATCTCACGTGTTCCAGAAAAACACACCTACAGGAAAGACAACAAGGTCCCTGCAGTAGAAATGACTTAGACAAGCATGTGACACATGCTGCAAATGTCACTATAGAACTTGAAAGTGTCCTACTTCACTTTAGCTGACAACTTGGTACAGGTGAGAGTCATGTCAAAAGGGAGTCTCATTTGAGGGAATTTATAGATCAGATTAGCCTGTGGTTTTGTCTGAGAGTGTCTTGATTACTAATTAATGTACAAAGGCCAACCCACTGTAGGTGGCTCTATTCCCTAGGCAGGTCATCTTGGGTTGTACCAAACAAAATAACAACAATGACAGCAACAACAACATAACAACAACATAACAACAACAATGAATCATGAGCTCACAAAATCCATCAAACAGCACCCTCAATGCCCACTTCCTGCTGTACTTCCTTTGCTGTGAGTGAGTTCCCTGACAAGAAGTGACATTTCATGAAAAGGCAAGCTTGTCTACCTTCAGGTTCCTGCCCTGAGTTACCTCAGCAATGGACTGTGGCCTGCAAATAAGAACCAAGTAATCATTTTCTTCCCTTGGGTTGCGTTATCACAGAAACAGAATGAAGCTAGAAGAGGGTGTATCTGAGAGCTTATTAGATGACCTTTATTCTATAAAGGAAACCTTTGAATATCTTTTCCATAAGCCTCTGACAGAGCAACTGAACCCCCCATCCCCTACTCAGCTGCTCAGTGCTGTTGCCTGAGCCCCACAGATCCCATGTGCCTCCAGCCCATACTAAGAGTAAACATAGATACTAAGAAGCCAACTCCATGTTTCATCTTGTTGAAAGAATTTTCCCATCCATAGCTAAGAATCCAGATCCAAGACACCAACTTGCCAAAGATCTTCTGAGTACTCACTTGGTACTCAGGCATAAATGATGTCTGTCTGTGATATTAAAATTCAGCTTCAAAGATCAATAAAGAAATGAGAGGTGGGGCAAAAGGTCAAAGGAAGGAAATGGCAGACAACCTTACCTTGAGAAGAGAAACCATATACGTGTGGCATGGTAGATACCGATGATAGTATGTCTACTACGTTTCCAGCTCAAGGTCCTGAAGTCAGTGTATCTAAGAGAGTAGGACCCAGACAGATCCCAGAAGGCAGCCACATAGGGAAAAGAGGCCTTTAGATCAATGTACTTTTCCTTTAAACATTAACATAGCCAGCTTTCTGCTATTCTCCCTGCCAAAGGGAAGAATTAGGATATGGAGATTTTCAAACCTCTCATGGGAGGTAGCCTCCTGTGGTAGGAATCAACCACCTTTTCCTTCTTTGTCTGAATTATCTTCTATCCTCCATAGCTCAAATTGGCCAATTCTAAGTGGATTTATCCTCAAATAATACTCCAATTTATTCAAAAAAGCCAATTTACTCCTAAACATATGAAAGTTTAGGCTCTGTAAGACAAACTCAGATTATTGGTCCAGATTCCTTCCCCCTGTTGCTTTGTGCTTTGCTGTATGTGTGTGCTTACTTCAATAAAATCTGAATGAATGCTGAATCCCTGCTTCTCTTGCCTGAGTATTCAGGCAAGGAATAGAACCCATCCCAGGACCCTGGGAGACAAAACCGTGACAGCATCGTACCTGCGTTAAGCAGATCTTGGCTGTGTATGGAATTATCACTTGGGAAACAGCTGGGCATTATTAACAAACTAAATTTCCTGTGCTTGGCAGTAAAGCAGCCTTGGGCTTGAGCAAGTCATTGTAAGCTCACAGGCAAGGACACGCTATCTCTGGCCAGCAGAGGCTTTGCTTCTAGAGGCTTGCCCTCCAAGGAGCACCCCTCACCTCTCAGAAGACCCCACAAATAAGCGGTTCTAAAACCACTTACTGGTTCCAGGGGAATGTGTATGTGGCTCTTTAGGAACGAGGCTTAGTAATCGGGAGAGAAAACCGTTTGCTTATTGGAGTACTTGACCTGGTTACTTCACCCGTGGTCCCTTCATCCCTACTCAGCACACACAGGGAAGCTTAGTGCTCTCGAGTCTACAGGAACATGGGTTAAAAATGTACTTAGTCTCGTGGGCTTTCCATCAAGGGCACTTTGAAAATTCAAAAAGAGTGGACAAATCTGTATTTTAAAAACTCCTCGAGCCACTCAGTGTCTCTGTGGCTGTCAGGAAGACGTACTGCGGATTTCCTTGCAGAAGTTAGGCATTCTGTTACCGGGGGCGCAGAGGCATTAGTCTCAGGGATAGAAGGTAAGGACTGTGATTGCTGAGGGCCAGAGTGTACGACTGCCTGCAGAATAAGCCAGGCTCTTTCTTGATTTCTTCTTCCCTTTGCTTAGCCTGCCTCCGACAAGTTGAAACCACTTCTATCTTTCTCTGTAAATAAATATCCTCATTTTTCAGGACTCTGCTCAACATTTGCTTCTCTTCTTGACTCTCAGATCCTGTCTTTTACTACCAGTAAGGCTATAAGATGCCAGAGGCGAGAAGCATGAGCCAGGGGAGTTACTGTTGATCAATAAATTATTTAAAATTTGCTTTTGAGGGGTGGTATCCCAGGATGACCTCAGACTTACTATGCAGATGAAGATGAACACAAACTACTGATTCTCCTGCCTCTGCTTCTCAAGACCTGAGATTACAGACATACTCCACCATGCCAGGATCAAAATCTCTTACTGATATTGGAGGAATACAGGATAGAGGGAGTGAGAGAGCTAGGGACTTCTTATGTGGTGCTTACATGCTGGCCAGCTATTCCCCAAATCTTTAGAATGGAATTCTGACATTACTCATGAATTACTGACCACATTGTTATTTCTTTTCTTTTCTTTTTTTTTTTTTTTTGAGACAGGGTTTCTCTGTATAGCCCTGGCTGTCCTGGAACTCACTCTGTAGACCAGGCTGGCCTCGAACTCAGAAATTCACCTGCCTCTGCCTTCCAAGTGCTGAGATTAAAGGCATGCGCCGCCACTGCCCGGCCCACATTGCTATTTCATATTTTCTATTAATATTCACATTTCCGATTCAAAGTCTCTAGGATTTAATTTCTCCTCTTTAGCCTTATCTGTGTGCTTGATGTGTGGTCAAAATTTCTCCAACAAATATTGGAAGAGTAGTTGCTTAGCTCTAGTCTATGGCTGCATACTGTGCAGGAGACAGCTTTCCAAAATATCGTTTTCCCAGTAAAGATAAGGAAATGAGCTAAACACTGTCCACTCCCTTTCTGTAATAATCTTCTGTCCTGTATAACCAGACCTTCCTTGTCTTTCCTGACCAGATAATTCTAAGCTCTGCCTCGGGAGTAAGCATAGTGCCAGCCTGTTTTTAAAACCTTATTCAAATAATGCAGCTCCTGTCAGCGGGATCTGAATTGAATGTAAGTTACAGTGTTCAATCTTATATTCAAAAACTATTATGTATTCTGTTTTCAGATAATTTTGTTTTTTGGAGGCAGTATATAAGATAGGCAGGCGAATAGCATAGGGTTTATAACAGCCCATTTCCCATGTAGATTAAAAACGTGTGTAAGCCACTTTGGATCTTTTATATCCAAGCATTGGACAAACTACAGCAGCTCAGGAGGCATTTAGGTGATGACCAGTAGGATGTCTGTGGCTTTTCCAGGCGGTCCTGAGCAGTGATCCATTTTCTTCTTCTCTGTCAATATTACTGCAGTCTTTTCTGCTTTGGTATCATTTGCACACTGCTCTCTCCTCATTCCACCACAGTCTCACCTTTCCCAGATGCCTCCTTAAACCCTTCTGGTGAACATTGTCTTTAGTCCCTCCTGGCATTCCAGTCGTTCTACCACAACGCACTGGTAATCTGTTCTTGACGGAAGCTGGCTCCTGACCTCCTGGTGCCTTATATCAGCACAAATCTAGTCACAAAATCACAACACAGGACCATCCCTGCCTCTCCCTCTTCTTTAACCTCCTCAAAAAGTGTCCCCACATCCTGTCAATTATGTTTATAGAACATAGTCTCACCTGTCTCTTGTGTTCTCTGTGCCTTCCCCAACTCAATAGAAGGTGATTATTCCGCTTTTATAGGTGAGTTAGAATTTTTCCATTCATAAAGCACATTACAGATCATTCTCTTTCAGAAGGAGGTATGGTCTGTGTGCACTACATAAATGCAGAAGCATATGGAGGCCAGAACAGGACTCTGAACTCCTGGAACTGGAGTTATAGATGACTGTAAGTCTCTATGTGGTTGCAGGGGAACCCAGGTCCTCTTTGAAAGCAGGGATCTTCCCGCTGTGTCAGTCTCCAGACCTTCTATGACAATTTACACATGGGGTTAATACTTCACTTGACAGCTGAGGAAGTGATGCTGAAAAGCTGAAAATGCTTTGTTTAAGGTCACACACTTGTTAAAGGGATCACATTCCCAATTGCAATTCCCTATGAATTGGCTTCTTCCAAATTCATTTGCTTCCCTTCACATGTGTGTTCCCTGGTCCACACAGGGTGATTTTAAATGAAGTTAGAAAAAAATGGCTCAATCTGCTGTGTGAATTCAGGGATGTTTATGGTGAACAGTGGTTTTCGTGGAGGCATACATGATGGGACTGGACATGCAATACTTGGGTTCAAAGGTCAGCTCTATTTATTTATGGTTTTATTGTTGTTGTTTGTTTGTTTGTTTGTTTTGCCTTGCACAAAGCTCAAGTCCAAGTGGATCAGGGACCTCAACATAAAACCAGATATGCTGAATCTAATAGAAGAGAAAGTGGGAAAGAGCCTCAAATGCATTGGCATAGGGAAAAAATTCCTGAAAAGAACACCAATGGATCATGCTCTAAGATCAACAACTGATAACTAACACCTCATGAAACGACAAAGCTTCTGTAAGGCAAAGGGCACTGCCAACAGGACAAATTGGCAACCTACAGATTGAAGAAAGAGCTTCACTAATCTTACATCTGATAGAGGGCTAATATCCAAAATATATAAAGAACTCAAGAAGTTAGACTCCACAAAACCAAATAACCCAATTAAAAATATGATACAGAGCTAAGCAGAGAATTCTCAACAGAGGAATCTCAAAAGGCTGAGGATTTTGGATCGTCATGTATCCAAAACATGTATCATGTTTCAATTTCTTCTTCTTTAACATGGTGAACTTCAGTTAAAGATTAAGTGAAGTAATCCTGGTGAGCAAGAATGTATCAAGCGCAAGTCTGACAAACAGTGCTTCCTCAATGAAGCTATGGGAATGACATCATCCCTGGAGAATCAAGTTTCTCATAGAGAGACTAGGGATGGTAAACCAAACAAACAGTGGAGCAGTCTTCATGGAACAGTAATAAAAGTAAGCACATTCCTGTATCTTGTACGGGGAAGAGAATGCTTAAACAACTTTATGTAGTGAGCAGAGAACAATCTTCAGGAAATCACCTAAAGAGGTTGAGTCTTTCAATAAGTGTGCCTGCTCTTCACAGTTCCCAACATTAACTGAATTTCTGCAAGGTTTAGGCAGTGCCTCCCTTTCCTGTTTGAACAGCTCTTTCTTGGGAGCAGAGACTGCACCCACTCCGTTGGAAAGCACTGCTCACAGGACAAAGGCTTGTGTTTCTTTTCTGACCTTCCAAGATTTTGTCAGCATGGCTGGAAGCCTACAGAGGGCTGATTGTCGGAGTGTCTGACAAGGCATTCTGTGTAAGAGTGCCAGGGGTGGAGCCTACAGGGACACTCAGACTACCTAGCACATGGGGCACATACCCTATGTTCTAGTTCCCACCAACCCACCAGTCAATGTCAGTCTTCTTGCCCTTAGCAATGGGTTGAAATCTCCTGTGCTGTCTTCCAATCTCTTGACTATGAAGCCTGCATTCTTTCTGGTTTAAATTATGACTCTTAGTCCTGTACTAGAAAGGGAAGGAGATTGAGAGTCCAAGATGTTAGCTGTGCTCCAATTCTATCAATAAATCTTTTGAGAACCATTTTGCCTTAACTTTCACATTTCTCAGCATGTTACTAAATTCCTCTCATCTTGTCAGATTATTTCAAGGACTAAACAAAACGTCACAGTCTGAAGATTCTGAAGCACCAGGAATTACAGTTGCTCTGCACCTCACACCATGCTCCACATTCTGCTAGAAGCACCTCTACGGTGGTACTCAACAGTTTCTAAGCACTTAAAGATATAACTACTTAAACTTCCAGGGACCCAAGGCTGATGATACCTTATGTGCTGTCAGTGCTGCCTCTGCTTGCAATGCCGTAGGGCACAACAGATGGCAGAACCGTCACAGACACTCTTAAGAAAGTCCTGGCAACTGCCCTTCCAAGCAAATAGGCAACTAGCTCACTATGGATTGAAGCAAACTTTATTCAAGTTAATAAAAAGCAAATAGAGCTGGTTAGATGGCTGAGCGTGTGAAGGTGACTGCTGCCAAACCTCACTACCAGTTCATACACAGGACCTACATGGTAGGGGGAAACACTGACTCCTGCCAGTTGACCTTTAATCATATATATGCTATAGTATGCAAGCATTTATTTCACACCCTCAAATATATATATATTTTTTTTCAAACAAGCAAAATGATTTTTAAAGATTTATTTTATTTTTAAGTATATATATATATATATATATGTATATATATATATATATATATATATGCTTAAGAAGAAAGTTGCTTGCAAAGGCCAGAAAAGAGTGTGGATGCCATTGGAGATTGAATTGTAAGTGGGTTTGAGTCACCAACCCTGGATACTGGGAACTGAACTCAGGATGTATGTAAGAATGTAAATGCAAGGGTCGCTGGTCCGTCTCTTCAGCTGTACGAAGTTTGCTTTATTCTTTTACAAAGGTATGGGTATTTGAAGGCAAATAATGACTTCTAAAGGCTGGTAAAAGGCACAATGCTAACCTCTAAGTTATACTGTACATTGTCTCTGAAATGTATCACAGCAATTCCTGCAAATGACACATGTTGGACGCTGTCCCAAAGCTGACTTTCCCTTGTAAGCAGCAAACCACGGAGGTTTGTTGAAGCTACTTTGCAGCACAATCCAAAATTCTGGAGGCCACAAAGCTGTACAAGGTGAGCTGTCCTTGTGAAGTCACCATGTGGCTGACATATGCTTGTGTGTTAATGTTGACGGCTCTGAGAGCTTGTCAAGGTGAAAGGAGCTAAAAGACTTCTTGTAAGACTCTCCCAGGTCTTAACTGTCTTCCAGGCAAAGTGAATGTCAAAGAAGACATGGTAGGTGAGAGCGGGAAGTCAGCATCTTATCCAGGATCCCTTCTAGAACCCTCAGAACTGATTTCTGCCTTTTGTTTGAGCAATTAGATGCTTAAGATGAATTCCATGAAAGGTTCTGAACACTTTATAGTGTATAGATTTGAACATACAATTATTGAGGTTTTATGCCTCCCAATATATAAGAGCTATTCTACATAATGCTGACCTGCGGCTGTAGAGACCCCTACTTTTCTTGTCATGTGCATACTCTGTTCATCCATTTGCCTAGTCTATAGAAAATAACTGAAGTGCATCTTTCCCTAGCTTCTTCCTTTCATTGCTTGTCCTAAACACCTTTCCCTGCTGTGGTAGCTTAAATGAGAATGGCCCCCATAGACTCATGTGTTTGACTACTTGGTCCAGAGTTGATGGAACGATTTGGAAAGGATCAGGAGGTGTGGCAGTTTGAATGAGAATCGCCCCGATAGGCTCATAGATTTTAATATTTGATCTCCAGGAAGTAGCACTATTTGAAAAGCTTAGGAGGTGTGGCCTTGTTGGAGGAAGTGTGTCACTAGGGTTGGGGTTCAGGCTTTCAAAATCTATTCCAAGCCTAGAGTCTCCCTCTTTCTGCTGCCTGTAGATCTCAGCTACTTCTCCAGCACTATGTCTGCCTTCATGTTTCTCACCACAATGACATAAACTTCTGAAACTTTAACCAAGCCTCAATTAAATGCTTTCCTCTATAAGAGCTACCGTCTCTTCAGAGCAATGAAACACTGACTAAGATAGGAGGTGTGGCTTTTGTGAAGGTCACTGAGGGTAGGTTTTGTGGTTTGACAAGCTTTCTGTCCTTCTCATGTGCTGTTTGTCTCACGCTTGTAGATCAAGACAGGAGCTCTCAGCTGTTGCTGTAGCCGCATTTGCTATGCCTTCCCTCCACCACTATAGCCTTAACCCTGAACTGTAAGCTCAATTAAATACTTTCCTTTATAAGTTGCCTTAGTCACAGCAATTTATTACAGAAATAAGAAAGTAACTAATTAGTATGCCTCTCTTTTGATATCTCTCAACTGCTAATTTGAGATATAGTGGCTTACGTTAACCATGTTCTTCTCAGATGTGAACTCTTCAAGAACATGCGCTTGACTTAATCGCTTTAATTATCAGTCCAATGTTCATTCCAGAGATGTGTGCATAGGGAGCATATGAATCAATACTTTGTTTTTCTTATTTTTATGTTTAATATGCTTTATGAATAGTCTGCCAAAGTTTCCTTACTGAGGAAAGAAAACTTCAGTCTAAGTCACTGTGAGTTGTACCATCTCACCTACATACCAAATACGTAAATTATAGACAGAGAAATGTACTCCTCTTTGAAGTATCATGTAGCCAAGCAGTCATCGTAGCATAGTGGTTTGCACTACTTTAAAATAGCACACATTGGGGATTTACTCATCATTGAGCAGAAACACAGCTATTAAAGCATGGGTAGTGTTGGGTGTAGGATGGTGAAGGGGTGTCTACCTGTGAGTGGTTTATTATTTTGATAAAGATCTCCATGGATGTAATCAAGTCTCTCAATATGTGGTCACCTCCTGTTATCTATCTAAAGTCAGTGACAAGTTTTCCTATGAGGGACAGAAGAAGAACACAGAGACCGGGAGGTGAGGAAAACGTGTAGGTACAGCATGGGACTAAAGCTACCAGACACTGGAAGAGGCAAACAACAGATCTACTAGATCCTTGTTAAATAGAAACAGTATCAAACTGCCTTCTAAATACATATTCCTAAACACAGAGATCAGCGCAGTCCTCGGTCTTTGTCAGTGTAGCTTATTTTTAAAATGGGCAGTGAGTGGTTAATATAGAGACTGAAAACCACTCAAAGTACAGAGAACAGGTACCTGAGGAAGGTTCAGAATAAATGGAACCTCTTTCTTTCTCCCTCTACTTTCCCTCTCCCTCTCCTCCTTCTCCTCCCTCTCCTTCTCTCCCTCTCCCCCTCCCGCTCCCACTCCCCCTTCTCTCTTTCTCTCTTTTATACACACACATACACACACGCACACACACAGACACAGACACACACACACTCACACACACAGATACATGGCTCAGGAAACATCTCAGAAGAAGGAGCAGAGAGATTGAAGAGGAGTACTTTTGGGAGACCCACCATGCAAGTGTCTTCTCAAGAGGCCAGGAGCACAGCAATCAGGACACAGAACAGCTAAGGTTTCCTACATAAAACCTGCACAGGATCCAGTCAGTCTACAACCCAGCATGCATGGGGAGTCTCCACCTCCAGATGAGGAGCTATAAACAGTTGATGACTGCTGTGGGGAGGGAGAGTCAGCTTCCATTAGAGGTGTGATTCCTCATAGGTTGACCATGCTCCAGTGGACAGGCTAGCACTGATGTGAAGACAGGCAGCACCAACTGGACTGGGTGGATCATGAAGGAAAGTGGGAGGGAGATTCAGGGGTTCAGGAGAGACTTGGAGGAAGGAGCAGTAAGGAGGAAGGAGGAGAGATGAATACAGAAAAAATTCGTCAAATAAGTGTAATGTATGAAATTCTAAAAGGATTAATAAAAATATTTTATATTTAAAAAATTAACCATGACAAGTTTCCTCCCGTTTTAAGCCACAGAGGTTACAGAATTTGTTGAAGCAGCCCTAGGAACCTAACATGTTTGTGTTGGGACCACTGTAACTCAAGCACGTGGTGTTTGTTGTAAAGTAACTGCAGGAACAAGAAGGGACTACAGGAAGTCAGCCAAAGGCATCCTTCTGACTGACAACACCCACTGAGCACAAGCAGTCACAAGAGCTAAACTCTCCCTAAAGAATTCTAAAACAGGACAAAGATTAAAGATGGCCTATATGCACCCTGGAAGAACTGAACTGAACATTAAGGCATTCTTGGTGATTTTCTGGAAAACTAAAGTACTTATGCCTATAAGAATAGAAAAGAAGGGATTTTTTTTTTGTTTTTGGTGGGGAGAGATGTACGTTAGCAACCTTCTGTGACTATGATGAAATATCTGACAGAGCAAAGTAAAGGAGGAAGGGTTTACTCCGACTCTGTGACTTATGTGGTTTTAGGAGAAACAGCCCATAATAGCAGGGAAGGAATGGTGGCAGGAGTGACTACAGAGCTGTGCAAACAGGTGTGAGGCAGGTGACCACACAGCTGTGCTAACAGGTGTGAGACAGCTAGCTCACATCATGTTAGCAGTCCAGGGACCAGAGCCTGGTCAGGAAATAAAGCCAGGCAACATATCCCAAGATCCCAGTTCCTGCAACCTATGTCTCCTAAGGTTGCAAACCTCCCTAAATAAAGCCATTAGCTGGGACCAAGTGTCCAAGCATATGGGCCTTTGGAGGACTGTTTCTATACAAACCATGATAGGATGGCATACAAATCCTCAGTACTGGACCCTATTTCAGTGACAGATTAACTCAAGCAGTGAAACTTACACTTCTGTTATATTTTAAGGCCATGAAGAATGCTCTTTGCTTTGAAAAATTGCCAGTTTTATAACATTTAACATTCAAATAAAGATAGGTAATGTACACTGTACTACAATAAGCTTTTCCTGAAAACACTCCTGGAATCCAATATCTCTTCAAGTAAGTTACAGAAGATTCATGTTAGCACTGAGAACTCTAAAATAAATTACCACAAAGAAGAAAGAAGATTGAGTGGAACTCCTTAAATAAATTCAAGACAGTAAATAGTAATGTCTCAAGCTGTGTGGCAGTTTGTCTCTTCTTCTCGGGAGTCCTGGAGGTGGAATTCCAGGGCTGGTTTGGGTCCACATCAGAGCTAGGGCTCCTTCATGTTACCTTACTCTCCTGGTGTCCTGGCTCATGGACTAGAATGGCTGCCTGAGATGGCTGGATCAGCAGTGCAGCTCAGGGACCTTTGAGGGTACCAGGAGTGGGAGTACAGGAGACATCTCATCGAGTCTGCTTGCATCCCCACCCCCATCAGAAGTAAAGGGAAAGGTGGTATTTTCAGGGGAATGAGAGTTGGTCTGGGCTTAATGTGGCACAAACAAAATTCCTCCCTAAGATCTTAGAGACCGATGCTGACTCTCAACACCTCTTGTGTTTTTTTCTGATAGATTTTTTTCTGTTTGTGTGTGTTTTAATTTACTCTCCATTGAAGTTTTTACTTAAAAACTTTTAGAGAATAATGCATAAATACCTTGTAGTATTCTACCATATTTATCAATTAATGTTTTGAGACATTTATGTTTTCATTCCTTCCCTTACCCCATCTTTTCTCTCTTCTTCCACCATCTTTACACACATTCTCTATCTAGCCCTCTGTCTCTCTGTCTCTCTGTCTCTCTCTGTCTGTTGCCATCTCTGTCTCTGTGTCTCTCTCTGTCTCTCTCTGTCTGTTGCTGTCTCTCTGTCTCTGTCTCTCTTTCTCTCTCTCTCACACACACACAAACACACACATTGTTTAGTTGAACTACAGGAGACATAATGGTATCTCATCCTCTGTAAAGTAGAAGAAAATAGATTAGACATATGTGAGGCATTGGTGGGGGTGGTGAGAAAAAACATCGTGAGAGATGTCGCAGTTCAGATTTGAAAGTCTATCAGAGACTCATATAGGGAACACACAACCGACAGGTGGAGACTGAAACATTTAGGCTGTAGGTCACCGTGGGGCATGCTCGTAGAGGGAACTGTGGAATCGTGTGGCATTCATGGCTCCTTTACTTACTTTCTTGCTTCCATGTGTCAGGCAGAAAGTGTATGGCTTCAGTCTGCTTCGTATTCTGGAAGTGGCAGACACCCCGCACCCCAACCGTAAGCCCAAGTACAAAGTAATGGAGGACTGAAGAACACAGGGGAGTGGAAGGGGAAGGTAGAGAGACTATTGAGAAGCAAGAGAAGAGGAAGCTGAGGAGAGAATGTCAGAAGATGTCACTCTCCCCGGGCCAGGGTTCTTCAGTATCTGTCTCCGCTCCATCTCACAATGTCATAACATTTGACAATAGTTAATAATCAGCCCACGGTGTCAAAGGGCCCCAAGCATGTGCTGAGAAACTGAGCACAGAAGGGAGAAAAGATGAAGAACCCTAGGGGGTGAGCTTGGTGTGGCTGAGGTGTTCTTTGTGTGAGAAAAGAAAGAAGAAGCTGGGTAAGGGAAGGGGAAGGGAGTTCGATGGGGAGACAAGAGCAACTGCAAAGGCCTAACGTGTCCAGAGTAAAAGGGAGGCCACGTACCTGGAGAGAATGAACCAGAAGGACCTTAGGTCCCTCCTGGTCAGCCTGAGTGAGGGCTAGCTAATGCGGGGCACTGGGGAAACTGTTTTGCCATCTTTACTGCAAGTGATTTAGAAAACTAGAGTTTGAGAACGGGAGCACTGGCATCTGGCTTCACAAAAAATGCAAGTTTTTTTTTTATTGATTTGTTTGTGTTAGAATAAATGATTACGAAGAGTCAAAGGAGTGATAGGGAGATGGATTGGGGAGTTACTCTGACTGTCCAGGTGAAAGACAAAGTGGTTTAGATCAGGAAGGACGTGATGGAAACAGCGAAAACTGATCCAGTTTCGGACAGACATTAAGAAGAGTCCACAGAGCTTCTGAGGGGTCGATGGCTTTTGTATCAACTGATGGGCGTGTTTTTTTATGATGACAAATGTGTCATTCAGCTTAGATGCTTCATACAACCCAGAGATAAGAGCTTGTCCTGCAACAAGCACTTGGTTATGTGTGCTTGTGTGCCTGAACATCAGGTGCATGCAGTACCCAATGAGACCAGAAGAGGGAGGCAGATCCCCGGAACTGGAGTGAGCCCCTGGATCTGGGTGCCCAGAATCAAACCTAGCTCATCTGTAAGAGTCGTAAGGGCTCTTAACCTCCGAGCCATTTCTCCAGTCCCCTTTTATTTTATTTCATTAAAATGATATTATACCTATTTATTGATTTATATGTGTGGCAAAGGGTGCACATGCCACAGTGTGCACGTGAGAGGTCAGTGGACAATTAGTGGAAGTTCATTATATGGGTCTCAGAGAACTGAACTCAGTTATGCTTGCCAGCAAAGTGCCTTTGTCTACTGAGCAGTCTCCCCGACCGATAAATTCTATTTTTAAAATGAGATGCTACTTTACTATATACTCGACATGACAATGTCAAAATAAAAAATTTAGAGAAAGTACATAATATGTTTCTTCTTGGATAATGGAAATTATTGTTATAAAAACACAATAGGTTATTACATACGGTCAAAATATTTTCAAGTACAAATTTCAAAGGACTTTAAATGTGTGATTAACTAAGTTTCTCCAAGTCCAACACTAATAAGCACACGACCCAATTATAAAATCTTTACTCCGTGCATTTGATGATCCAGTAATGCTTGTCATGGATTTTGATGAGGCAAAAGTTCTAAAAGGCTCCATTCCACCATCAAATGACAAAGAGCACTGGGAGGGATGGAGCTGTGAGCTTCTTGTGAAAGCCAGAGTATGCCTGTATCTGAAGGCCAGCCCAGCCTGCACAGAGGAAAACGTACTGATGTAGGTCACCTGCTACCACATGGCTGTGTCTCATACAGTCTGAGCACAGCTGAAACACACAAAAGGCAAGCTGCCTGCTGCCACCACGCAGTTGATTGTAACTGGTTTCACTAAGATTTACAGGATATTCTCACTTTACACCACCATTTCTATTCTCCTTGAAGATGTCCTGGACATTTTTAGGAAATAACACTATATACTAAAATGATTTGATAAATAAAACACCAGATGGAACATTGGAGTCTAGAACAAATGTGATATTTATTTGTATTTAAATTAGGCAGAGTGTAATGGTTTGTATATACTTGGCTCAGGGAGTGGGATTATTAGAAGGTATGGCCTTGTTGGATTAGGTGTGTCACTGTGGGTGTGGGTTTAAAACCCTCATCCTAGCTACCTGGAAGCAAGTATCTGCTAGCAGCCTTCAGATGAAGATGTAGACCTTTCAGCTCCTCCT
The DNA here is from genome assembly GCF_004785775.1 of Grammomys surdaster. NCBI lineage: Eukaryota > Metazoa > Chordata > Mammalia > Rodentia > Muridae > Grammomys > Grammomys surdaster. The sequence continues at coordinate 4,771,317 of NW_021620812.1, forward strand.
CCACCATGGCTGCCTGGATGCTGCCATCTTCCTACCTTGGTGATACTGACTGAAACTGTGAACCTATAACTCAGCCCCAATTAAATGTTGTCTTTTTTTCTTTTTTTTTTTTTTTTTTTTTTTATTGGATGATTTATTTACATTTCCTATGTTGTCCCCTTACCCCATCCCCCACCACCCCCTCGGAACCTCCAATCCCCTCGCCCCTCCTCCTTCTTCTCTGTGGATGTAACCTCTATCTACACCCCCCCCCACTCCCACCTCCCCACCCTCAAAATTCCCACCCCCTGGGGCATCCAGCCTTCATGAGGTCAAGGTTCTCTTCTTCCACCTATGCCCAGCAGGGCCCTCCACTTTTACATATTCAGCTGAAGCCCTGGATCCCCCCCTAAGTGCTCCCAGGCTGGTGGTTTAGACCCTGGGAGCTGTGGTTGGTTGGTATTGTTGCTCTCCTCATGGTGCCACAAACCCTTTCAGCTCCTTCAGTCTTCACTCTAACTCCTCCATTGAGAACCCCATGATCAGTTCAATGGCTAGTTGTGAGCATCTGCCTCTGAATATGTCTGACTCTTGAAGGCCTCTGAGGAGATATCCATATCAGGCTCTTATCAGCATGCACTTCCTGTCTTCCACATCAGCATCTACCTTTGGTGATTGCACATGGGATAGATACTCAGGTGGGGTGGTCTTGAGACGGCCCCTCCTTCAGTTTCTGTCCCTCACTTTGTCTCCATATTTGCTCCCTTGAGTATTTTGTTGCTCCTTCTAAGAAGGACCGAATCACCCTCACTTGGTCTTCCTTCTTTATGGGCTTCATGTGACCTGTGAGTTGCATCTTGGGCATTTCAAGGTTCTAGGCTAATATCCAATAATCAGTGAGTGAATACCATGTGTCTTCTTTTGTGATTGGCTTACCTCACTCAGGATGATAATTTCTAGTTCCATCCATTTACCTAGGAACCTCTCGAATTCATTGTTTTTAATAGCTGAGTAATACTCCATTGTGTAAATATACCACATTTTTTGAATCCATTCCTCAGTTGAAGGACATCTGGGTTCTTTCCAGCTCCTGGCTATTATAAATAAGGCTGCTATGAACATAGTTGAGCATATGTCCTTGTTATATGTTCGAGCATCTTCTGGGTATATGCCTAGGAGTGGTATAGCTGGATCCTCGGGTAATGCTATGTCCAATTTTCTGAGGAACCGCCAGACTGATTTCCAAAGTGGTTGCACCATCTTGCAGTCACACCAACAATGGAGGAGTGTTCCTCTTTCTCCACACCCTCGCCAGCATCTACTATCACCTGAGTTTTTAATCTTAGCCATTCTGACTGGTGTGAGATGGAATCTCAGGGTTGTTTTGATTTGCATTTCCCTGACGACTAAGGATGCTGAACATTTCTTTAGATGCTTCTCGGCCATTCGAGTTTCTTCCGTTGAAAATTCTTTGTTAAGCTCTATACCCCATTTTTTAATAGGGTAATTTGGTTGTCTGGAGTCTAATTTCTTGAGTTCTTTGTATATATTGGATATTAGCCCTCTATCAGATGAAGGATTGGTAAAGATCTTTTCCCAATTTGTTGGTTGTCGTTTTGTCCTATTGACAGTGTCCTTTGCCTTACAGAAACTTTGCAATTTTATGAAGTCCCATTTGTCAATTCTCGATCTTAGAAAATGTTGTCTTTTATATGACTTGCCTTGGTCATGGTGTCTGTTCACAGCAGTAAAACCCTAAGACACAGAGTCTTCATATTTTTTCTTTTTCAAATTTTCTTGAATGTGTATTAATATACATACTTGGCATCGCAAACATTTTATTTGTCTTGAACATTGCCAAATCGTACTTCATAACATTCTTGAACATTTCTCAGTCCTGGGATTGACCAAGGTTTTGCATATGATAGGCCATCACCCTCTCATCTTGTTATGTTTGTAGTCTAAGTTCAGAAAAATTGCATAGCCTGAGTCTAACTCCATCATTATCTCTACTTCAGAACCCCCTCCTCCTGGACATTGCTTAGGATTGCTCGAGATGAGGCGTGCGGCACACGCCATGTGTGGAATGCACTGAGTGACTGGAAGTGGAAGAGGTGAGAATGTCAAATAGCCACATCTTCTGGTGAGTCAGAGCTAAGATGTGGTGCTTTATGCCAAGGCAAGCAACATGCATGTAGACAGCAGTGCCGCTTGCTCGCTCCGTGTTTTCAGAAGAGCCTGTCTTTGTCCTTTCGAGGCCCCTATAGAAACTGGCGTGTTAAACACTTAGCAAATGTTAAAGTAAATGGCACCTCACAGAGAATAAATGTTACTGACCCCTCCATTCATCAAGGTAGCGTTGTTAACCTAACCTGACTCTCATAACACCAGTGTTAAACTGCCTTCTGTTCATAACGATTATTGTTCTGAGTTACCTACCTTTGATTTCTTGACCAATTAAGAACTCATGCTCTATCTGTGAGGGAAAGACGTGGAGGGAGGAGGAGTAAGATGACTACAACGAAAGAATAGTGCAGAGTCTGTGGGCTGCTGCTGCTCAGTTGGGGTGAGTACTGTTTAGCAGGGGTCTTGACTACCACAGATCTTTAGTTCTTCATGCAGTCTCTTTGCTTAGTCCTCGTTTGGGCTCATTCATAGGGTAACAGCATTCCAGACGGCAAGTCCCAGATGCTTAACTCACCTCTGCTGGCTGTGCCGTGTCTAGTAATGAGCTAACTTATTTTCCCGGTTCCCAAGTAGAGACTAGAACATATTTCATAAAGATATGGATAACCAGAAGGTCTGAGTCCCTGCTATCAGCAGTGAGGAGCGATACGTTACTTACAGAGGGTGATGTAATCCTCTGTATATGTTGAAGAAGTTCCACAGAATGCAAGGTAGAGAACTGAAGAAGTGAAGGAGAGACATAATTTACAGAATAATTTATGAAAACATTTAATCACTTAAGATACATTTTGATGAATTCAAGAAAGAACAGCCATTGAATGAGAGCAGAGAATAGAAGAGATTAGTAGCCACAGGTGAGTTAAAAACTAAATGTTTTCATGTGCCCACCTGTGGATCAAGAGATAGAGTAAATAAAACTAAGATTTCTGAGTTACAGGAGTGATGGTGTCAAGTTCTGAGAAGTAAAGCCCCAGGGAGAATAGTACTCTGTCTTCAGGCCTGATGCTGGATGCTCTGAGTTGGAAGTGCCTTTTGCATACATACATACATGCACACATACATACATTCATACATACATGGAACAAGCTTTTACATATCTATGCTCATTTGGATCTGAAGTTCTCTCTTCAGTCTATGTTTGACTCATGGTTCTTTAGCTGCTAGTTCTGTTGTGTTAGTGTAGAATTTTTAGGGGGTCAGGCCTCTCTGACAGAAGCAGGCCAATAAGGGAAGACCTACTAAGGTCACACCAATATTGGCCTAGTCTATCTATTTCTACTCCGCCATGGTATGAGAGGTTTTTTTCATGTTTCTGCTTCTGTGGATAGAGTTCCTGCCACCATGCCTTCCCTGATCTGGTGGACAGATGTCCCTGTAAAGCCGAGGCCAAAGTACACTCTTTATTCTATAAACTGTATTGTCAGGATATTGATCACAGTGACACTGTAACCTAAGACATACGAGCAAATACGTCAACTACGTGGTTGAGTGAGGGGATCTAGAACTCAGAAGACTGCCAAAGTTGAACAAATGAGATTTGAATTAAATCCTAGAGATCAATTTGCAGACTGCAAATGGAAAAACAAGGTGGAATCTCCAATTACTGGGCACAGCAGAGACACATAGAACAAGACGTGAACATAGGCCCATGGAGTCCTGCAGGGGTCCCGAAGAACAACCAGCTTGGAACACTGCCACACCAGTCCCCTGCCAGGTTGGTCCGTGTGAGGCACATCCAGCAGAGTCTGGTTCCCTGACTTATACTCTCTGGCTCATGGCTACCCCTGCCATCCTGAGGCATGCTGCTGGCATCAGGATCATCCAGGCAACATCAGGGAAAACCAGACGCCTAAATGACAGCATAAAAAGACAATCAACAAAAGCCTGGACTATATGGCACCACCAGAACCCAGCTATCCTACTACAGCAAGCCCTCAGTACACTAACACACCTGAATCACACGAAAATGACCTTAAGTCGAATCTTATGAAGATGATAGAAGCAGGTAAAGAGGAAATGGATAATTATCTAAAAGAAATACAGGAAAATACATTTAAACAGGTAGAGGCCTTTAAAGAGGAAATGAAGAAATATAAAGAAATATAGGGAAAAAACCAACTAAACAGTTGAAGGATAAGCATAAAACAGTTCAATAACTGAAGATAGAAATAGAAGTAGCAAAGAAAAAACAAATGGAGACAATCCTGGAGGTGAAAAACCTAGAAAAGGGAACAGGAAGGACCGACACCATGATAACCAACAGAATATAAGAGATGGAAGACAGAATCTCAGGCATAGAAAATAGGATGGGTGCAATTTATACATCAGGAAAAGAAAATGCAAAGTCTGAAAGGTTCATAACACAAACATCCAGGAAATTTGGAACACTATGAAAAGGCCAAACCTAAGAATAATAGGAATAGAAGAATTCAAGTCCCAGTCCAAAGGTCCAGAAAACATATTCAATGAAATCATAAAAGAAAATTTCTCTAACCTAAAGAGTGTACAAGTACTTTACAGAACACCAAGTAGATTGAACCAGAAAAGAAAATTCGCCCCTGTCACATAATAATCAAAACACTAAACGTACAGAACAAAAAGAATATTAAAAGCTGCAAGGGATAAAGGCCAAATAACATATAAAGGGAGAGCTATTAGAATTATACCCAACTTCCCAACAGAAACTCTGAAAGCTAGAAGGGCCTGAACAAAAGTAGTGCAGATCCTAAGAGATCACAGATGTCAGCCCAGACTACTGGTATCCAGCAAAACTTTCAATTACCATAGATGGAAAACCCAAGTTATTTCATGAAAAAACCAGGGACCAAACAACCAACCAAAATGTAAGCATGGGCAGGATCTAGACTTTCTCAGCCACATCCCCTCACATATGTAGATGTTCAGCTTGGCCTTCATGCAGGTGCCCCATCAACTGGAGAAGGGGCTGTCCCTGAATCTGTTGCCTGTCTGTGAATCCTGCTTACCAAACTGAACAGCCTTGTCTGGCCTAAGGGGGAAAGGATGGACCTAATTTTGCAGTGACTTGATGAGCCAGGATGGGGATCTCTTCCTCAAGGGAGAAGGGAAAGGGGAAATGATAGGAGGAACTGTGTGAGGGGATCCTGGGAGGAGAGGGGACACTGATATTGGGATGCAAAGCTTTAAATAAATTAATACTAGTGAAAAAGAAAAACATTTAAAAATATGTGAAGAGAGCCGCAGTGTCTGCCCCTGTGAGAGTAAACTGTACCCTGTTAGCAGGAGGGAGAGTAAAGATTATGTATTTTTTCTAATTTTTGTTCACTTATTCTTTAAGGACATCACATATTTAAACTTCTTTTACAGATAGAAACTTGAAAAGTAAAAGGATGTATATACAGGTCCTAGTAGTTGTTTGGATCTCACAGGTAGCTGATACCAACGAATAGTGTGCTGTCAGGAGCTTTGGTTGAGAATGGAAGGCAACACTCTAAGGTATCCATCCCCCTCACCTGAAATGTTCCTCTCCTTTCTTTTATGTCTCTGTGTGAACCCTAGCCATCCTTCAAAGCCAGACTCAAATTCACCTTCTGTATTGTGATTTTTCTCACTGCTTTTACTAAGTGCCTGTGGAAACACCTTAAGGGAGGAAGAGCTGATTCAGGTTTAGACCTTAGGGATGCAGGAAAGATACAGTGTTAGCACTGAAGACATCAGATCACATCATGTCTGCAGTCAGGAAGCAAAGAATGATAGAGGTGTTTTCATTTCATCTCTTATCTATGCTTCTTACTTTCCCATATTTATGCAGCCCAAGAGTCCACCTTAGGAGTTGGTTTCAGCCATTTGCAGGCTGAGTTTTTCCTGTTGACCCTGGAAACAGCCTCATAAGTATGTTTCCATGTTGGCTTGCTGTCGCATTGACAATAACATTTATCTAAGAATGTCATTTCTATCTCTCCTTTAATTCCTGCCTTCATGTCCCAACTTCTGCTTCTGTTCTTTACCTACTGCATTCATGACCTTTCTGCAGCTCTGATAATGTATCATGACCAGAAATAATCTGAAGAAGAAAATATATTTTTGTTTATACTTCCATAGCAGTGGGAGAGACACAGAAGCAGACGGCCATATCAATCAGGAAACAGAGAGAGATCATATCTCAGCCACAGAGAGGAAAGTTGAGAGTATGAACTTGAACTGAGGCATAGCTATAAACCTCCTCCCTCCTTAAGGCTCTACATCCTAAGTGTTCACAACCGTCCCTAATAGTGTCATCAACTGGGAACACATGTTGAAATACGTGAGCCCATGTGGGTCATTCCTCATGCGAAAACCATAGCTACTTTCTGGTTTCTAGAGATAAGTTATTGATTTCAATCTACATTATTTTACTTTAGGGTAAAGGATCATAATGGATAGTAAGGAATATTCATGACAGAACTGGAAGAATTTTTTATTTTGAGACAAGAAGTATTCATGGGCATGATGGGGAATCTTTCTTCAATGCACACAATACATTTGTTCTCTATTTGACCTATTTGTATAACCTCTTTTGACTGCATTTCCACCGTGACTATTTATTGAGGATGTTCTCGGGTGGATGTCCACAAAAGCTGAAGAGTTTCACCTAGGTTATTATCTTCTCTTTAAGATAAGAGGATTTTTATCAGGGTGTCCATACTTAGTTGCATTCCAAATGCTTTGAAATGGTGATAATTAGCATTTAAATAGTACCTCACCTGTTCAGAAGTTATAGTCATGCTTATTACCTAATGGAACAGTCACACTATTGTCTTCCATTGGGAAAAAAAAAATCTTCAAATGTAATATGCTATGACATATGAAGATCACAAATGCCCGGGGGTGAAAGCATCACAGATGGTATGCATTTACCAGCGACTTCAATTTTATGGTATGAAATTGAAGCATGGGAAGCTACTTGTACTTTTCCAGCCCTAAAACTTAGCATGCAGTGTACAACTCACAGCACAACTACACGGACAGAAATCCTTTCCTCAATAACTGCCATTTGTCAAGGAGAAAAATCTTTTCTTTTCGAAAGTGTCTTAATCGCCACAGGACAGGACTGAACACTAAAGAGAATCAGTCCGTTTGAAACTCAGTGAGATCATTCAAAGCCAGTCTCAGGCTGTGCTCGCTCATAAAACACTCCTGATTTTTGAGAGCACCATAAGAGAACAGTTAGGCCTTCAAAGAATAAATCTCAATTCAAGATCCCCACTGGCTTCTGACAGCTAGCTCATCATCTTCCCATTACACTACTGTATCTTGAAGGAATGCCAGGATTTTTCCCTTTTATTCTCTTCAGAGATGCCAAGTTTATATTTCTGGTCTTCCATGGTTTAATTCTGCAGCTGATGAGCTCATAGAGAAATAACAGAAGGGAGTTGAAACAAAGCTGATAAAAGAATTATGGTACAACTTGAAGTATATGATGTAATACTGACTTAAACTAGAATCTTAAAACTCTGTTAAAAATTTAATATACTTTTCTGTTTCTCAAGAGACAAAACTCTATTTTCGTATCAAAATTTCTATACTCATACAGAAAGAAAGTGAAGTGCACAGGTCGTAGTGGGTTGGGCTGAGTGCTGGGCAGTGTAGGGTCTCTGCTCAGTTATCACTGACTAGCTGCAGGATTTAGGGGAAATTAACAAGCATCCCTGGGAAGACGCTAGGTCTGCAGCTTTAAAATAAGAAATTGAGTGCCAATAGTCATGTAGGTTTGATGTTTTGATGCCAGATATTATAAGAGTAGAAAGGGCCTTTACTGATTTGGTTAGGAACCTGGTTTTTCATATTTTGTCAGAATTGACTCACACAAAATCCCACTACTCAATTCATCGGTCGAGAATTATCTGAAACAAACCAATTTTTCCATTTGTCCTTTAAATTAGTACTGCCCAGGTACTTTTAAAATTTTATTTGTGACTTTTTATGGTTTATTTCTTTTTGAGATAGAGTGCTATTGTGTAGCCTTAGAATCACTGGGTAAAACAGGTTGTTTGCCAGTGTGAGGTCACCACCCTGCTGCTGACTCTTGAATCTCGAGATTAGGGACGTCACCATATCTTCCCTTAACTGCTCTTTTGGCCTTGGCATATGTACATCAAGGTCCAAGCATTTCTGAAAACAGTGTGTGTTTCAGCATTTCTACGGACATTCATTGAACCAGTTGGAATCTTGAAAACCAGTATCTATTTACGGCTTTTACAGAGAGGTTACTGAGATATCCAAACACCAGGAAGATAATAATATTAAAGAGATGTAAAAATCCGAAATAAAAACTTGTATTCAGATAAGAGATATGCACAAATGCAGTCAGAAGTAAGAAAAAAATCAATTTAATTTATAGTAATCAAGTACTATGTATGGAGAAACTTAAAGACTCAATAACAATTCATTTTGCATGTTTAAAATGATGGTTTAGGAAGCTATGGTTACATAGATTAGAATAGAGCTGCATGGAGCACAACTGTGTAGATGGTCCCTCTCACCAACTTGAGGACAAGGCCTTTTGTCTTTAGTGAAACCACGCTTCTGATGAGTGCTCTCTGTATGGGTATGTGAAGGCATGCATGTGCCATCAGTGCATGTGTATGTGTAGATATGTTTACACATCTTCTAGAGGTCAACTGTTTGCCATTTTTCATGAGCCAGACATATATGTGAAGGCATGCATGTGCCATCAGTGCACGTATGTGCACAGATATGCTTGCACATCTGCCAGAGCTCAACCTTTTGGCATTCTTCAGGAGCCAGACACTTGACCTTTTGAGGTCTTATCTATGGGATATGGGGCTAAGCAATCATCTAGGATGGCTGCTAACCTTCTATTATAAGTCTGCACCAAATATATTTACTCATGTCTTACAGCAGTGAAGAGTCAAGTATGAAGTAACTCCTTCGTGATCTTAACAATTGATCTAAATTTTCCTAGTCTTATTTTCTATGCATTTAAAATAGTGATGACCTAGCTTCTCAGTCTCGACTGTATGAGTGGCAAGTTGAGTGAGCATAGTCTTATTTGCTGGAGCAACCAGTTCTCTGGGAGCTCTCGTGCCATCTTTCTTGAAGATGTCGACAGAGATATGTTTGAGAAGTTAGTAGATTGTTTTTTAATCAAACACAAGGCCAGCAAAATAATCTCATGAAGGCCTAAATATCAATCATCAACCTGATGATTTTAATATGGATGCCAAGCATGCTTCAAAGAAGAGTTTAACATCCCAGGCCTTTGGCTTGTGTTCAACTTGTACAATTGATGATCAATAGGGAACAGGCTTCTAATGATTGTTCTCTCTCTCTCTCTCTCTCTCTCTCTCTCTCTCTCTCTCTCTCAGTTTCTCTCTGTACTTTATTATGTTATATATGTTTGCAGTTAGAGTGTCTTATGTGAAGTTGACTTGTGGGAGGATAAGACAGGTCACATAGATAGGGGTTAGCTATAGAGAATGGGTGAGAAGGAGAATCGAAATGAAAACCAGATAAAACCAAGGAGGATGAGACTGAGGGAAACTAACCTTTTTTATTTTTTTCTTATATATAACTCACACATATGGTGTCATGGAAAGTGACTTAGAAATATATTCTTATTTGTTTTTCATAGCAGTTTGTTTCATAGACTAAGAAAGAGTAAATAAAATAAAATGCCACATATGAACTGGTTTTAATTTTCAAGAAGTTAAAGAGTGTTTTCCAGGAGTCTACATAGTTCTGAAAGAAAGAGGGCCATGCATGAAGGTTGTAGTTTTATGACAAGCAGGATCTGAAGAAATTAGTCAAATTTGTGAGAACAGAGACTTTCTGAAGCTGACAAAGGACAAGTTCAAAATGAGCACAGACACATGTTCAGTGGCAACAGAAGTTGGTGGCTGTTATAACACTAACGTCCAACCTGTACCTATTCAGGAATCATATTGCAGAAGACATCAGCAGTACCACAGTTTTCATATGGTCCTTGATAGAGGTCTTATTTTATACCTTCCTGTATAGCTCATGAGACAAAGGAAGGAGGCTTTAGGCTAGCCTCCTCTCCACTCTGGAAGCCAGGCATCAGTGGCTGCTGAATGTTGGAGTGCACCATCTCTTCTTTGATCCCCTTCTTGTCCTCTACACTCAGTGAGCAATGCTGAAATCCCGAGTATTTCTCCCAACATTAGACAACACACAGCATAGGTCTTACGGTGAGCAAGGCCTCTTCCCCCCCCCCACCCCCCAGGAATTAAAGGAAAGCACAGTTATCCAAATGGTAACTCTCAAAGTAAAGCATAAACTTTGGTTTGCTGGATTGTCCTAAGTTGGTATAAGTTATGGAGTGTGCTTCCAGTAATTTTTCTCCTAACATAAAAAGAAAATTACACATGCAACCCTTAAAGTGAAGAACACATGTAACTCTAGAGGAGACAGAACAGCACAGCCCAGATTCACTCAAACTTCTATTTTTATATACACAGCAACAAAACTTGTAGCTGCATTGCAAGCAGAAATATGCGGTTTTAATTATAAGACGCCTCCCACTGGATCCCTGAACAAAATTGAAAACAACATGATGATACTTGAATTTTTCTTAATATTTACCAAAATGAACCATTTTTTTATAGTAGGTGTCTTAATTCGTGTTCCGTTCATTTAACATGGCATTGTCCCTGACAGAAAGCAGAATGGCAAGTACTGCAGGATCCCACAGAGTTTCATCTTTCAAGTTCTGAGTTGATAGTGTTTGTCTCAGAGCCCCTCACATATGCTCTCCATATCAGTGGTCACATTATCTGCATACAGTGTTGTATGGCACTGTAAGGAGAGAGGATGGCAACACTATCCATTCACCCCTCTGATCCCTCTATCTCTGGATTTCCTTGAGTATCATGCTGTCAAGTAAATGTGCTAAGCCTGGACAACCATTAGATCAAAATGAGCTCAGATTGACACCTGTTCATCACTGGACAACTTTGACACAGATGTATTTCTGGTCGATTCCCACTATGGTAAACAGAGTGAGAGGGGCCCGGAAGAGTGTACTGCATGTTGTTTTGAGGGCTGTTTTTCGACCTCAGAGGTGAAGCAGAGATTCTACAGTGACTGAGGCAGATGGTAGCAACCATTCATACTTGAGTCCTGGGAAGCAGATCAACTTGCTTAAAAGATCTATAGTTTAGCTAGAACCTTTGAAAATGTTAAGCAGACACTGGAAACAGAAACAAAGTCTGTGCAGATGTGACTAGGGACATAGTCTTTTAATAAAGACGTGTTATAGAAGTGACAGAAAAAGCCAGAGAACTTATAAGCATGAGGGGATTCCATAGTGCTTTGTCAGCTCAGAGTTGCATTCCACAGATAGAGTAGAGAGAAAGCTCCTAGATATATAGGCATCCCTAGCTGTCAGTCAGAAAGGGATTGGATGCAGTGGTTAGTGTCAAGTTACTATCACACACTATTTGCAGCAACTTAATGATGAAGGAAAATGGTTGATTTAGGTTTAGTTTTCATAGGTGCAAATGTAGTGTGACTAAGTTGGTTCAGTTCTTAGGGGCCAGCAGGTAATGAGGTAGAGAGTGTCGGAACAAAATGCTCTCACCTACAGCCAGGGTACAGAGGAAAGAAGGAAGATTACTGACTCTCATGAAGGTACACCGGTGACCAGTGTGGTTCCCTCTAGGTCTTGTTTCTTACTTGGGGGAGGAAGTGCCTCATGTAGCTTACACCTCCAGGTCATGGTTCATCATTGAGGGAAGTCAGGGCAGGGACTCTAGCTGGAAGCTCAAGATAGAAACCATAGAAGAATACTTCTTGCTCACTTGCTCAACGGCTCATGCTTAGCTGGCTTTCGTATTCATCGCAGGACCGCCTTCCTCAGGATGGTGTTGCCCACAGTGGGCTGAGCCCCCTCACATCAATGAACAACTAAGACAATCTCTACAGATATCACTAAAGTCTGATCTGATCTGGACAATTAAGACTCCCTTCTCACAAGATTCTAGGCATGTCAGGTTGACAGTTAACGACAACTGTGATGACATCCTGAGGAACTGAAAATAGACATATGCACAGCGGTCTTGATAATTAGACATAGTAACCAAATGAGAAACAGAACGTTAAGCAATGAAGCCGTATAGCAGTGATGAATCTGGAGAGCTATGCTGGCCATTAGCGGGATGCATCCTGACAGAGCCTCAGCTGAGGTAATGAGATCTTTTACCGCTTTGCTCTTGGGTGAGACATACAGTCATTCTCAATTTTTATGTATATCTTCTAACTTCAGAGGCCAGAAGCAGTTACTATAACATGAGTGGAATGGCACTGGGGTGGGAGCCAGGCTTTTAATAGATGCATATTACTAAATAGGACGTAAAGAAGACAGGGGAAGATTCTGTTCCTCACTCAAATGGTAATGAGCATAGAACACAGGCACCCTGCAGCACAAGGGGTAGAGAGAGCCTCAAACTCCACTCCTCATCATCCACGGGGATGTGATTAGCATGGAGCTCAGCCAAATCTTTGCTTCTCACTGGCTGGGTATGAGAGGGCTTGGGAAGGGAGCAGAATTCCCACACTGTGCATGTGTGCTTCCAGGGATTCACATAGGAATGAAAATCCAAATATCTGTGACGGCAAAAGGTATTTTACTTACTAACTTACTTTCACCTTGTTCATATGGATGTTTGGCCTCAGTAGCTAGTACAGTACCACCGCCCTCTAAGAGCTTGCTATGTGTTTCTGTCCACCCTCTAAGATCTTACAATTTGTTTGACTCTGTAGATAGAACATCTCGAAGGCCATTTTATGTTTAACAGTGTCTAATTAAGTTAGTGATGAGATGCTCAATGTTTGGCAGCTGTGCAGAAGAGAAACACATGTTATTTCAGAACTAAAAAAAAATTCAGAACTAGATCTTGCCCAGTTTGCTGTATAAACTTGAACCCAAAGTACAGTGTTGACTTGTTATGATGGTTTGAACTGTGCCTTCCGAGTTCGGGTTTGGGAAGTTACCGAGAACACGCCTCATCTGAAATGAAATGTACTAAACAGTTTTTTGAATATGGTTCTACTTGGAAATGCAGAAGTCATGATCAGTGCCTGTTGATACAGGGAGCCAGCCCACTTGATTCTGTGCTGTTTTTATTAATTGCACTTGGAGAATTCTCTATACAGGGCAAATTTAGTTATTACAAACAAAGAAATAAATCACAGAATATGCTGAGACCTCTGAGTGATTCTAATTTAAGCTTATTGTTCACTGTTCAATCTACAGACCTAAACCTGGTATTTATCTCACAGTACCATCTAGGAGAGAAATAGTAACAATGGAACTGTACTAGGTGTAGTGTCTATGATCAGTACCCTGGCTGGAACAGTCTCCTGTTGAAGAATTTGCTACAAAAGTGACCTAAGAAAGGTTCTGAAATAATTGCATAGGATTTTATTGTTTGAATTTACGTGGGAAAGACAATTCTGGTCCTATCTGACTCCTTATTTCCTTAGTCACTTTCTCTGTTTTAGCTGTTATTACCTCTCAACCTTGTGACAAAAGAACTGTCTTTGAGCAATTGTCACTCCAGGATCTTTGAGGAAATGAGTGCGACAGTCTGAAAACAAACATGCCCCACCCCAGTCCTCAGATCATTTTCTAACTTACCTGTAGAACAGAACTGAAGAGAAGGAGTCACTAAACAATTGAGAAGACGTTTATGTATTTCCTTTTGTATCAGAGCCAGATGAGCACATACCTTTCCAACAACAGTGCTGTTAAAGCATCAACGCCTGTATGAATAACAATGATCTGAGGCATAGAGTTGAGTATAAAAAACAGTAAGTAAAAAAAAAATAATTTAAAACATCTTAAGTTGGTCTATGAATATATTTAGAAATATTTTCTTTAGTTCACTGCAAAATAAAAAGCTTGTCAGTTAAAGAGAATTATGATATTTGGTGTTCTTGTTCTCTCTGTTAGTGTGTGTGTGTGTGTGTGTGTGTATGTGTGTGTGTGTGTATGTGTGTGTGATTTACACAGGGATATCCATTGCTCCATTCACACCACTCTGTGTGGAAGGGGATCCTTATGCAAGCTGTATTCCCTTGCTCTCAGTGAGACTGACTTAAACTCTGTCTTTAAGTATTACCTTTATCAGTTACCAGGGGTTAGGGGAAAAGTAAAAGTTGGATTTAGAACTTCCAAACTTCCTGATTCCTTCACTAAAGGAGAGCAAAACTGCTTCCTCTTAGACATTAAAATCCCTGTGAGTTACTGAGGTTTTTTTCCTCTTCACTCTTGATGAATCAGGAGACTGAAATTGTCCAGTTCTTGGCTCCCTAAGAACTCTCTGTAAAAAACTAAATTTCTGCCCATTCTTTCTTCTTTCACCAAAAGGCATCAGTGAATCCACTCTACCCAGTTTAATTGACTCGTCTCCTGCTTATGACTCTCAAGAACAGTTGTTTGAATAGTCTGGAATATCAGTCAGGAGCCTTCTCTAAATCTCCACACAGCTCCAAACTTTAGAATTCCCTCAGCCCAGCAGTACTACTGCCTGTGGCATCTGTCTCCTCCTGCCTTTCTGATCCTTCTACCCCAGCTCATCAGGGAGAATTTGTGTGTTCTACATCACCATGTGATTGGCTGGGCTATTTCAGTCTGTGGTGTTGTATTAAGCTTTAGTTTTCTAGTTATGCATTCATATTGCTTGAAGCACCAACCAACACACCACTGTGCCCGTGGAACACACCCCATTTCCCGTATAAATGTTCTCTGCTCTTTCAATGCACCTAGTTCGTTATTGGCCAGTTCTGTCTTTCTGTAGGATCAAGGCTTCTTATGGACAAGTCCTCCATCTTTATTAGATGGGAATCTCCTCCTACAGAACATAGGAAATTCATAATTAATGCTTACTAAAGTGTGAATAACCTACTGTGCCAGAGAAATATCTCTGTCACCCTATATTTCCTGGAGGGATGTCCAATCTACCTGCCACAATCCCTTAGGTACTGTTGGAGTTATTGCCTGGATTGTACATGTGAAAAGCTGTTGTTTTTGTCTGTTTACCAAACACACATAGATTATTATTTTTCCTTGGCTATTTCCTCTCCATATTAGAAGTTTATGAGGTTCAGGTAGACTTAAGATTCCACAGTGGTTCACCAATGGTTGGGATGCTCATAATTAAGCATTGACTTAGGAATGCACCACAGCCAAGCCAGTGAGCATTACAGATATCTGCAGGGCATGTGCTGTTTGTGTGTAAACTGAAGACCCAGTTCTATTATAAAAACAGATGCATGGTGGAACTTGGAAGTACAGCCAACTGCAGTAAGGAGATGGGGTAAGAAAGCTGAGAGCTGACAGCAAGCTCCACACAGTGATTTGGAATTCAAGGTCTTGTTGAACTTCCATGGCATTTACTTAAAATTTCTGAGTTGTGGTAAATGGAAACTATTTCTTGTTTTGCTTAAACCATGATGAGCACATTTCTGCCAGTTACAGCTTGAAAAGTGCATCTAATTACTCCATCTTGACATGCTCAGCTCTTCACAGATTTCAGATTATATATATATATATATATATATATATGTATATATATATATATATATATATACATATATATATATATATATATAGTTATATATATATTTACAGTCTTCTTTTCTCAAATGTATAGAACAATACTATACTAAGAACATACATTAAATTATTGATTGAATTTTGACCTGTTTGGAACTACACATCCTCTTACTGGATGGTCCCTCAGAGTCCAACAGTTTTCCTGAGGACATTAATCCTAAAGACACGTGCATCTCAATCTCCATCTGTGTCCAATAAGCATGTATTGATTGTGCTGCCTTGAAAAGTCTCTTTTGCTTTATTTTTGTTCAGTGTATACTCGTTGAGAACTTGATGGCAAGTGGACCACTACAAGACAATGATGATTGAAATGGCAACAGGTTTCTAAAGGCTACTTCCAGCCAATGAAAACCCTGTCATGGCAGGCTAACTACCATGGAGAATCACAGATGGGCTATAGTATACTGAGAAGGGTCCTATTGAGTCTACCTATTGACATGCGATGTAAACTCTTTATCACCATGTATTAATGTAGAAATTAATTAGGTTAAGTATGATATTTCCATATATGAGCACAGTGTGCACCAATTAAATCTGACCACCATTTCCATGCCCTGTTTCTAGTAATCTCGCTTTCTCTTTCAGGTTGTTAGTTTTAGCTTCTATGTGTTGGGACAGAGAGCAAAGACAGACTTGTCTTTCTATTTTTGGCTTATTTCCCTCACATGATGACTTCTAGGTCCATCTGTCTTATGTCTTTCTGGAAGAACAATGCTATGTTGTATGCATAGGATGCTTTCTGTACTCATTTGTTGTTGGTAACTAGACTGATTCAATACTTCAGCTCTTTTGAATAATTATGATATATATATATATATATATATCATCAGTATTTAATCATTATTTATTAGTAACCTTATTAATTTCTTTGGCATATTTATCTAGAAGTAGGGGACCTGAACCATGTGGTAGGTCTATTTTTAGTTTTCTGAAAGTCCACTGTATTGTTATTTACAATGGCTACTGAAACAAGGGCCATTTATGAGAAACCTATAACCAACATTGTATTAGACTGTGAAGGCCTATTAGTATTTCTTGTAAGACCAGGAATATGACAAGAGTGTTCCCCACCACCTCTGCTATTCAGTTCTGTACAGAAAGCTTTAGCCGGCAGAGTTAAGCATGAAAAATCAAATAAAAGAAATATAAATAGCAAGTAAGGACTCCAATTATCCATGTTTGTAGACAAAATGACTCTATGAAAAAGAAAATTTAAAAGATCCCCAAGGAAAGATAACTAGATCTGATGAATTCAATAAACTGGCAGTATACAAATTCAACACATGGGACATTAGTAGCATTCCTGGACTCCAACAGTAAACCTGTCAAAAATAATCAGAGCTAAAATGGTGAATACCGATGAATGAACCTGACCAAGGAAGGGAAAGGCTTCTGTAAATTTGTGAAAGAGATCGAGGAGGAAACCAATGTAGTTTGGGTTGGAAAAATTAGTACCAAAGTACCCAAATCAATTTAAAGATTCAATGCCATACCCATCACAATACCATTAATGTTATTAAGTGAATTGTAAAAACAATCTAAAATTAATATAGAGCTATAAAATTGTCAAAATAGCCAAAGAAGTCTTGAGCTGAAAGAATAAAACCAGAGACATTACAACACATAATTTCAAGAAATATTACAGAGACATTGTAGCTCAAAAGGTATGGGATTGGCATAAAAACCAGACATGTAGACCAACAAGATAGAACAAAGACTGCAGAAATAAGCTTTTGTTACTACAGTCAATGGATACTCGTCCAAGACCTTCACTACAACACACTGATGCTAGGGAAATGGAGGATGCGTACACAGGAGAATTGTCCTTTCGCTCTCACCATAACTTAATATGAAGCAAAACCCTCAGCGTAGAATTTGGACTCTGAAGCTGTTAGTGGAACATAGAGAGAAAACAGATCTAGTGTCAGCAGATTTCCTGGAAGATTTTCAATAGCTTGAAATCATTATCTCAGTTTATATGATACCATTGATTTACAGCCCTTTGACCGACATTTGACCAAAGGACACATTTAACTCTGGCCTGCTTCCTTCTTACAGCTCAGCCTGAGAAGACAGCACTTTGATGGCTTGAATAAGAATGCTCCCCATGGGCTCAGAGATTTGAACATTTGGTACCTCCTTGGTGGTGATATTTGGGGAGGTTCAAGAAGTGTGAATTTGCTTGAGGAATATGTCAGTGGAGGTGAGCTTAATCAGCTTACAACAGCCTTCTACCAGTTCCAGCTTATTCTCTCTGCCTTCTGGTTGTGTTTGAAGATATCAGCTCCCAGCTTCATGCTTGCCATACCTGACACTGGCTGCCATGATTCCCTACCATGATGCTTTGACACTAGCTCGAAGAAAACTTTCCTTCTATAAGCTGCCTTGGCTGTGGCATTTCATCACCACAAGAAAGTAATACAAATACTGAATAAAACAAGTATGTTCTTGTTTCTCTTATCCATTATTTTAAAAGGTGTAGAGATAGAGGTTTTGTAAA
The DNA here is from genome assembly GCF_004785775.1 of Grammomys surdaster. Taxonomy (NCBI): domain Eukaryota; kingdom Metazoa; phylum Chordata; class Mammalia; order Rodentia; family Muridae; genus Grammomys; species Grammomys surdaster. The sequence goes on from NW_021620812.1 coordinate 4,789,601, forward strand.
ATTGTTCCAGCTGACTTGTTTTAGCCTGTTTTCTTAGACATGATGACCTGAGAGACAAAACCTCCGATTTCCATGCTACCTATTAGCTGTCCATGCAGTGGCCATTCGCTCTGTGTGAGCACTATCTCAGGAAAAGTTACTTTCTTTTTATTTCCAACTGACGGAGGCAGCAGGTCTGGGTAACAGCTTCTATTTTCACTAAAAACGACTGTTATCTTGATTCAGAGACGATGCTTGTAAATAATTTGGCTTTTATTTTAAGCCTTTTGTCCCTCTCTGTGCCCGTCTCACCCATTATTCCTTTCTCTCCCCACAGTTTTAATTATCCCTGATATCATCTCCAATATAATTGAAGAAAATTGTCTTGCAATTATGAGAATAAAGGCAATATCAAGCCAGTGCCCACTCCTTCTCACCTGTGTCTGCATTCCCCATCCCTCATTGTTTGCAGATAATCGGTGTGATGAGTGCTGTGCCTTCTATTTATTTCCCGTCTCTGTAAGGACTATTTGTTCCGTGTCTTCACAGTGCCCAGTGGAACACAGGAAAACAGCTCCAGAAGATCTGTGTCTAAGCACAAAATGCTCCCCAAACTCTAGCTGCCGTTAGTTTATTTAGTTCCAGAAGACAGTGTGCAGTATCTAAACCTTAATCGCGCTTCCAAGCTTTGCAAAATGAAAGCTACAAATTCAGCATTCTATCGACGAAGCTCCTCAGCAATCCAGCCATTTGTTTAAAACATGATAAAATGTGAAAGTCACGCGTGTCAGGTGGCACTAGGTCATGATGTCAACTCACATTTATTTGAATGGCTCAGAAAATAGAAACTAAGAGATCTGATGGAGGAAGAGTATGGAAAACAGGAAGTTAGCCAAGTGAGCTTTCCTGAAAGGGAGGATTGTCCTTAGTTTGTAAGGAGTTCATTCGAGCAAGGGATTCACCAGTGCTTATGCATCTAAAACACCATAGGTAGATAGTGGTTCCAGAACACCTCTGCTAGGTGAGAAATGGACACAATCTGCTGATCTAGGAACAACTGGAACTCAGTGATGACAGTGTACCATCAGGTCCTGGGTCCAAGCAATCTGTTCTCATTCTGCACTTTACTGCTGCCAGTTTCCAATTTAACTACAAGGGCATTGTGTGTGTGGTCAAGTCCTATCCTGTAGAATAAATTTCTTCTCTACTACAGCAGTCACCCAGATCCACATGGGATTCAGCCCCCCAACTTCCATATCTGTCCCAATATGTAGCAATCCAGTTGCACCTTCATTTCACAGTTGCCTAAGACTTCAAGACTTCCCGTAAACATTCTTCTGGAGGGGTCCTCTGTTCTTCTTACCAACACACTTGAGTTGTGTTGGAAAGTGGTAGCAGCACAATGACACAGTAAGGACCCCAGAGATGCAGTTGACTTGCCAATGTTCCAGCTCCAGCACAGTCACCTAGCAACTGTATGTGGCGATGGCCATTTCTTCAGAAGCAAAATGGGGGTAACTGTACTGAGTTTTAATCATAGTCAGTATAGAGTATTTAAGGCATTCAGATGGAGTTTAATGGGCACTTTGTGAGGGCAAGCTTTGACTATGAGGTTCCAACCATTCATTAGGAACTCCCAGTTGAGTCGTGTGGCTTATTTCTTGTCCTCACAAGTACAGAGGATACTGTTTTTGTCTTCATTCTAGTCAAGTTCTTCTTTTGTTATCAGCTTAGCAAGCAGCCCCTCTCACTTCTCAACTTCCTAAACAGTTTCCTCATGCTTTCCTCCACAACCCTTTCCAGGTCTTCTTGGTCTTCTCTGATGGGGCTGAGTTCTATCTTCAGCAACTTGATGGCTGATACCTGGAAAATATTCTCAGCTCTGTTGCCCTCTCTGTATGCACTGGCAGCATCTCAGGCCAGCCTTGGCTCCTGTCCCACTTGGAATGATACCCGAGATGCCATGTTTGCCCATGTTAATCTGTTCCTACAATACTTCAGCATGCTCTTTGTCAAAATTATCAGCCTTTGAAGACTGTAACTCCCATAGAGACAAAACCTGTTTTGCATCCCCAGAATCTTCTGAGGCAACAGAGGCTCTGGCGCATGGTATGTTCTGATTAAATACAGAAGAAACAGACATATTTCTCTACAATCCCGAGTTCCTCAGGAGCTATGTCAACATTTTGTTTGATTGTTTTGAGGTCATTGAACATTGAACTCACCAAGTTGACCATCCTAGCTGACCAGAGAGCCTCATGGATGTACTTTTCTGTCTTTCCAGCCATGGGAATACATGTGTTTATCCATATCCATCTCTTTTACATGGGACCTAGGGATTGAACTCAGGTCCTCAGGCATTCACAGCAAGCACTTTCCCCACTGAACCAGCATCTCCCTAGCCTCCATTGTGTTTCTTTTGTAGCTAATTTTCTTCTGTGAGCTAGTTTTGAATTGCCCCATCAAAATTTCCTAATTTGGGTTTAACAGACCTTAGACCAGGGTGGAGATGGAAGTATTCTCCACGATGATTATTTGATGCACACCTTTTCACTTTCTGAGGTGTTTCCTGGACCTGAGTTATATTGTCTATTTGTTCTCACTTCTAAGGTCTAGATTATAAACTATTTGTTGTATCAGTTTTTGTTAGAACTTGCAGATATCTTCTCTCATCAGTTTAACAAGGAAAGTCTCTTTGGCATTTTAAAGCAGCACACTGAACAGCACACACTTATTGAGTGAAATGCTCTGTGGACACCTCATCTTTTTCTTCTCAAATGTTATATATATTAGGTAGTAACAGTTATGAGGTCACATGTCTTTCCCATCGGTCTGTATTGTGGGACATAGACACTTTATGCATTTTTGCTGGTCAGTGTATATATTGGACAATCATCAGAAGCTGGCACTACCTATTGACATACATCAGAGCCTGTGAGAGTGGACATAGGGCAAATGCATTTCTCAAGGAAGTGCTCACTCTCCCTTCCTGTCTCTGTCCACAGTCTTGACCTAACACTCTCGTTATTAAACAACTACCTGAGTGTGTTCTATAAGTTTACATTCATGGACAGCACTTGAGGGAAACTTTGTTCCTTCAGTCAGCTATGTTTATCCTTCTTTAGCTGGAATTCATTTTGATATCCATAGTGAGATTGTCAAATGACTCTTCCTCATTCTTAACATAATGTGAAGGTCAAGTATTTTTTTTGTTCTTGATTGGGACAGTTGAGTCCCGTAACTTTGTATATCTCATTTTACAATGTTTGCTCTTCTGTATTGTATACCTACATTAGACAATCTATCTTTTACTCATTTTAAAAGGGGGAACTCCATATATTTAAAGGCTATTTGATGAATTTGTGAAACCATTAGAATTCTAGTCTCAAGACAGATAGCACCATTTCCAGCCCAGATAGATTCCTTGACCCTCTTCCAATTCATCCGGTTCTCAGCCTTCAGTCCCAGCAAACCATTAATCTTATTCACTATAGGCTAATCTGCAGCTTCTCAAGCTGTATTGGGGCTATGTGCTCAGCACAGTGCCTGAGTTCTCGCTTAGCATGTGTTGTCAAGGCTTTATTTTACAAGACGTTAACAAACATATGCACATGCATGTATTTGTATATGAGTGCATGTATGTGCATATGTACTTCTGTATGTATCTATATTTCTATCTATCTATGTATATACTATGTACCTTCTTCTTGGTAATTAGTATCATATGTCTGAAGTAGAACTTAGTCATAGAATTGTGGCCATACTTATGTCTATAATTTAGATAATTCTGATCAATAATTAGGAAGAGTAAAGAATGACTGAGAAATGAACACCTTTATCCCTGTGAGCAGAAGGTATCATACACTTGTGCTGTTGAAACAACAGGCATATCTTATGAGGAAACAAAAATATTTCTTGGAGAGTTGCTCCTGAGTCAGGAAAAAAAATTAAAACTTTACCATTAAAGACATTCAATAATCCCTTTGCTTAGGAAACTGAGAATCACAAACATTCTCAAATGATGAATTTAGACATAAGAACATAACAAGTGCAGGGAGCCCTGCCACTGTTTCCGCAGGTTCCACGAATCTGATTTGGGTTCCCACACTCTTTTCACAGGAATATTTAAATAATTTGACTGTGACAAGCCAAACTGTTTTGGGACCTCATTGAAAGTCAAATGAAAACATTAATTGCATGCAAAAATATTCCAGTCAGGCATGGAAATGCTTCAGGTTAGGGAATAAATATGTTGCCTATGAGAAGAAAAATCAATTGACTTAGAAAAAGCTAGTGCTGGCTCAAGTCTACACGGTCAGCACTGACTGAAAATCACTAGGGTTTCAGGGTCTTGTTTTGGCTTACGAATTAACAGACAGCCTTGAGCAATAGCTGTACTCCACAATAAGTTTGTTCGACTAACTTTTTGCCTGAGGAAATCAGAAATCAGATCACTGGAACTAATTATTATTTTGTTTCTCACTTTTTCCTGTTTTCTTTATTCAACATTATTATTTTATTTTGAGGGGAGATAGTTTAGTGACTAATAAACATGCAACTATCCATAACACAAAAACCTTCAGACTAATGATTTAAGCAATAGAAATAGTAATTCAGAAACAAACTAACTAACAAAGAAACTTTCAAATCATGAAATACCACGTTTATATTGGGTGAGAATTACATTCTCGTGCCTGTGCCAAATCCTCCAATGTAAGGCCCATGTGGTGAGGTAAGCTGTTGGGTATATTGTACTGTTATTCTGCCATGGTTGTTTTGGTTAATTGGGAAGAAATATCAATTTATAGCTGTGTTTTGGAGTGTCTGACTATACAACATGGATAACACGTTAGTGTGTCACAAGGTTTATTGTCTCAGTAATTTTGTTAATCTCCCAAAGCCTTTCAGCCATTTTCTGTTTAGAAGACTCCTCAAAATTAGGAATATTTAACTAGGTTGGATATGAACAGCACTGAATTTGATGTCTGGGGCACAGACACAACAATGGATATTATTCTTATAGCCCTTGGGTTTTTTTTAATAATTAATTTCTTCCTGCATTTGACAGATATTGAATGAATGTCTAAGGCATTGGAGATAAAGTTGTACAATCTGCACAGTACATACCCTGATTGAGAACCTCTTGTACAATAGGGAAAGCACTGGAGTCCAGAGTTATTTTAGCAGACTAAGGTCAGCATCTGCATGAGAGATGTGGTTGCCTGTGGGAGGGATGCCTGGAGAAGGCACTAGGGGTAGACAAGAATCAGCCAGAAGCACACACATAGCCTAAGGTGAGATCTATGCCTAGCATGTTTGCAGAGGGATGCTGGAGATGTAGCAAAGCAGGAGAGACAAAGACTTGAAAGTACAAAGGAAATTCATAGTTTTTCTCTCTGGTGCTGCTGAGCTGAAGAAGTTTGGCAATTAACAGCTCATTAGCCTCATATTCGGGATACAAAAGAAACTTTATCAAGGTTAATAAGGGTTCAGTGGGAAATGTCTGCCCTCAAGGCCACCCACATCCCAACAGGAGGTTCAGTATATCATTCTTATTCTTTGTATGAAGTGAGAAAAGAGAAATTAAAGAAAGTGGGAGCATCAGAAAATGTCTGTGATCATTAGTTTCCTTCAAAAGCCATAGTGAGTCAGGAGACCTCCAGAGGCCAAACCTTCCTGTGACCACAGACAGCAGAAGTCTATTAAAATGGGTTCCAATCTCAAAGAAAGAGGTCATCCAAGATCCCTGACCCTTTGCTCTGAATGGACTAATGAAAGCCGTCTGCTACTCTAAGAATTGAGACATAGGATTTCTATCCCCATTGGAGAGGGAACTCATGAAATTCCTGACGGTAAGGTAAAACACATTTAGGAAGATACAGGCAGATCTAGTTTCCACTAATGGGAGGCCAGGATGTTCTAACACCTGAGGCTAATGGTAGAGACTTCTCCCTTTGGTTGTAAGTGGCTAGACCTCTGCCTCCACCAATGCCTTAAAAAATATCATGATTTATGAGTTTGTCTTGTTACTATAAAAATGTCATGAATCTGTTACAACTTCGGAACATGGAATTGGAGAGCTCAAAAATCTGTGTTCCTAGGCTTGGTTCCACAGTCAACTATCTCTCATCTCTTTGAGATGAGATCTTTCTTCAGAGTTGGAATTGACAATTAAAAGCAGGTTCTTTTGTGGTAACTTTCTCCAGTGTATTTGTGATCTGACTCTACTGCTCATCACAACAAATATCCTTTACGGTCTCTACATTTTGCTCGTGAAGAACTTGAATCAGAGAGAGACGAAGTGACGTAGCAATGGCGAAGCAGGCAGGGAGGAAGCACAAAGTTAGCTGTCTCTCAGGAACCAAGAAGCTGTGACTGGGTGGAATTATTCTTTCCTGTCACTATTAAACAATGACAGAATAATCATCTTAACATTAATCTGGGTATTTGTAGAGCTGTAGAGCTGTACTGCTGTACAAATTTCGAGGGGAAATCTGCATAAGGACATGGACGCCCCACATAGTCTCCGTGAAAACACAGCTTAGACTTTCTGACTGCCTGGATGTACTTCTGATGACCCCTTTGTGTCATGAGGTTTGTCACTCATCTGCTGAGTAAGGACAAAAGAAGCATCCCCATCTTTGGGTGGATGAGCCCTGTGTTGAATCACTGAGGAGGAGCCTGGTCACGTGTAACTCAAATTCTGCCCCAGACAGGAGTCTATGCAATGAGATTGCTGATGGTTGCTTGATGTACAAGGGTATCGCAGATCTCTGTGAAGGCAGGATGTGTCTGGAACCTTTCCCCATTCTTCGCAGAAAAGCTCTATATGCAATCCAGCCATTCCCCAGAGTCTTATGTAAGAGTTCATTCATCTAAAGCATGGTAAGCAAACACAAAGGAATACTATCAAAATGACAGACCAGCGGAAGCACACATGACACTGGAGAATATTAAGTCATACTGGAGAGATGGCTCAGTGGGTTTGTGTGTTTGCCACCAAGCCAAATGACCTAAGTTTGATTCTCAGGACACACATGGTAGAAAGAGAAAATAGACTCCTGTAGATTCTACTCTGATGTCTACACTTACTGTGTAGCATGCACAGCCCTCTTGTACAAAATGTTAAGTACAGTAATTTTAACAACCTTATTAAACAGTAAAATATTCTTTCAGAAAGGTGATGATTGCTAATGTAGTCTCTCATTTAAATCCAAGAAGTCAGGTATAATTGTTCCCTGAAAGTTCTTGCTAAGGAAAGTTCCATTGTAACAGGTTAGAGAAGATTACAGGAGGGGAGATTATTCACATGTGTACTGACTGGCTTCAACACCTGGGCTCTCAGCTCCCCTGTCCTCTGGACTTTCAAGAGCATGGTACTCACAGCAAGCAGACCACCACACATGATCAACTATAGCTAAAGGCAAAGACAGTTCACAGGCCTGGTAAGGGGCTTTTCCCCCAGGCTGATGGAGGATTTATAAATAGAAAGTGTTTAAAGTGCTATCAATATACTGTATGTTTTACTGTGTCAAATTCACACTATAGTAGCTGATAGAAATATAACCGGTAGGAGAGAATTATCCATTTATCAAGCATAATCCCTGCTTTTAATGATTATTTCTGACTCTGGGTCCTTTCACACGTTGTACTGAAACTTCAGAATTGTAAGAACCCAACATTAATGCATTTCAGCAATCTGGGGTTGGAAACGAAGGAGTGGGAAAGGCAGAGATGCCAGCGGCAGCATTAATATCATTACGGAAAGGTTAGCTGCTCAGGAAATCGACAAGGCACCGAGGGGGTATCTGCCGAGTCTCCTAGAAACCAGAGCGGAGAGAAATGAGGCCAGGCAGAGAGAAGCTTTTGTTGACATTTTCAAAAGCCTCCTTTATACAGGCAGGGACTCTGGAGAATGGAAGACAGCCAAGTAGGGAACCAGGAGCACTAGCAAATTAGAGGTCAGTGAGCTCTGCAGGAGCCTCGGGGAAGCACTGGCATAGAGAGGCACCCTTCCTGCCTCTCCACATTCAGCTCCTGGGTGAGGGAAGGAAGGAGAGTTCCAAGCCAGGAGAACAGCGTGCTGCCCTGGCTGGGTCGTGATCATCTCAGGGGTAGCTGTGCTGTGTTAAGAAAAAGGACAAAAACAAATCCCTTAAGAAGACCAACACTGAACATGGACTTCGCATTACAGAACTGCTTGGAACTTTCCGTGCTCAGTTAAAAACACAGGAATCGCACATGGCTTAGAACCCACCTTCAAATGTGGGATGGCAGAGCTGAAGGTTCTGATGATACACGTGGGATCGCCCGGGACAGGTCTGTTCTACAACACCTGGCCCCTCAGATATGACAGAGTTTAATGTCGAAGGGAAGTTACTTAATGAGGCATTGCATAAGACAACTATTTTTAGGACCAGTGAATGCAGTGGGAATTAAATGAGTCTTTCTAGCAGGTAAGAGAGGAGAGATTCTAAGTGTCTCTCAGAGGATATTAGCTATTTCTGTGGATGCACAGAGAACTAACTACTCAGGCCTCATGGCCTTATGGCACCCGAGAAGGAAAACAGGGAATCCGGCTGCACAGTTGTTTCCAGTTGGGGATGCTTAAGTCTGCTGAGGGTGATTATGACAGAATCAGCTTCTGGAAACTGGGCAGTAAGGACTGTGGAGAGGCTGGAGTATCCACACAGAGAAAGTCAAGATGAGGTGGGTGGAGACTTTCTGTTTAGATAATAGACAGGAACTGAAGAGTGAGAAGAAAATGATTTCTTCTACAAGTTATGGGAGCCGTGGACAAAGGGACAGACTTCCAAGTCAGAAATGCATGTCTGAGTGGAGGCCAGACATCGACACCTGAGCAGGTTCACACGGAGGATAGAGTAACTTGTCACACACAATTGTTGAGGTGTCCTTCTGATGCTGGTGTAGGGTGACACAGTGAAGCTCTCTGAGTGCTAGAGTCATAGCCTGTGTTTAAATTTTCTTTCTTAAAGATAAAAGGGGTGTGCGTATGTTTTGACTGGTGTGGGCTACCAAAGTGTGCAACCGAGTGCTTTAGCTGAACGGTGAAACTCACAGTCTTGCACACAACCAGTGATGTATTTGGACCAGGTTCTGGTTCAGGGACATATATACCCACTTTCTCCAAGACATTTTTATATTTTGAACCTAACTAACAACTGAACTTCAAGATGAATGGATAAAGAAAAGTATGTTACTTATAGGCAATGGAATTTCGTTCAACCATAAAAACAAACGACATTATGACAATTGCAGGAAATGGAGAATCAGCTTTTAGGCACTTGAATCATCACAGAAACCCAGGACTATATATGTTTGTTTACCTGTGAATTGATACATAATACATATGTGATCATATACATACACCTTTACGAAAATGGATCCACTGCACACTGAGCATCCGTAAGCCGGAAATCTGAAATCCCAAATACTCCAAATCCCTAAGCTTTGAACGCTGTGACTTTTACAAATGTTAGTTTGAACACTTTTCCGCTTAGATTTCCAGGGTAAGGCTCCTCAACTGGTAAACTGTCTTTCAATGTTCCAAATTCTGGAGTATAAGACACCTAAAACACTTCTGCTCTAGGCATTTGGGATGAGATATATTCAATCATCATCAAATATTGCATTATCCTAGGGTCTGTGACTTTGAATACATCTATGAATTATTCACTGCAAATGTCTGACATGGAAACCTTTCCTCTGTTTTAGCTGTCTGTGAAGAATATATAATCCTTGGAAATTTCTACTATCCCTAGAGAGTATGCCTAAGAGTCCATAGGCTACAGACCTTCCTTAGAAACTGATGAGTCTTGGGACCTATTCTCTGTGCCATATACCAGGGCCCTATGCATCTATGACTTCTGCATTAGTTCTTTTTCTTTTTTTTGCACTAATTCTTAATGGGATCAACAAATAACCATATTTTATTTATCACAATAGTGTCCAAAGCCACATTCTGCAGCATTGGTGTGATCATTGAAACGAGCCTCGATGAAAGCTGCAGAGCTTCAAGCGTGGCCTGAGTCTTTCAGAATCAGTCACCTGTGACTGAGATCTGTAAATCGGCCTTAGATATGGGAACTCATATGATAGTCACGATCAGAAATGTGCTAAACCATGCTAGAGAAGTCCTAAAGCTTATCATCCTCACATGTACCGATGACATAGCATAAGCCACAAATGATTTCAAGCATTCAACAAGCATTTGATATACATTTCAGAGATGGAAAGGATTAGAAAAAAATGCCACCCACCCATCTCAAAAATATTAACCCAGAATTGCTCCTGTCTAAAAGAAATACAGGGACAAATTGTGGAGCATAGACTGAAGGAAAGGCCACCCAGAGACTGCTCCACCTGGGAATCCATCCCATATGCAGACACCAAACCCAGACACTGTTGCTGATGCCAAAAAGTGCTTGCTGACATGAGCCTGTCTCCTGAGCCTGACCAATATCGATGCAGATGCTCTTAGGCAACCATTGGACTGAGCACAGGGACTCCAATGGAGGAGTTGGGGAAGAACTGAAGGAGCTGAAGGGGTTTGCAACCCCATAGGAAGAACAATAATATCAACCAACCTGACTCCCAGAGCTCCCAAAGACTAAATCACCAACCAAAGAGTACACATGGAGGGACCCATGGCTCCAGCTGCATATGAAGCAGAGGATTGCCTTATTTGGCATCAATGGGAGGGGAGGCTCTTGGTCCTGTGAAGGCTTGATGCCCCAGCACAGTAGAATGCTAAGGCAGTGAGGTGGGAGTGGGTGGGTGAGTGGGGAGCACCCTCATAGAAGCAAGAGGAGGGGGAATGGGATGGGGGTTTGTGGAGATGAAACCAAGAAGGGGATAATATTTGAAATGTAAATAAATAAAATAACCAATAAAAATTTAGAAAAAGAAAATCTTAAAGGCTGTCTTGTGATGATGAATTTAAACTAGACAGACATGAAATCAGAGCTGATGATTTCACAAGTGTCCACAGGTTTCTGGGTCTTCAGTTGTTACCTTAATCATTTGTTTGGACTGCCCATGGGCATTAGAGTACTCAAGACAGTATTCTCCAGTGATTGCTAAGATCCTTGTATATCACCACCGTGTGTAGTAGTAACAAACAGTCAGGTAGACTCCATCCCTGTGAACAGGGACCATGCCTGATGAATAATTATAAAAGCAATAAATTACTTTGTTTGGCTGTTGTGTTTTTAATTTAAGTTTGGTATTTTATTCTCAGTTGAAAGGCAAGTGCACATGTCAAGTTAAAAACAACTATTAAAATTTTCTCCATTTTTCTTTGTTATTTTCTAAAATCTTCACTAATTTATTTAAATGTCACCTTCAGAATTAAAATCCATTTAGTCCTTATCAGGCTTGTCTTTTTAAATTATCTGTCACTCATCACCAAAAATTTTTCTGTTTTTAAATTATCTGTAATTATTTTCTTTTATATTTAGTGGGAGAAGATGGCTCTCAAAATTCCAGCAGAGTCCTTCTCAGAATTATACTACAGACTACTTAGTTTTATTTTATAAAAAGAAATATTTGTGTGAACATGACAGGAAGGGTTTGTTTTGCTTTATTCTGCTTCACTTGAGACAGATCACAATATGCAGCCAAAGCTGGTCTCAAACTATACAACCCAGATCTCTAATTTATAATCCTGTAAATCCTACCAGGATCTGAGATTACAGGCACTCACCACCACACTGGACCTAAGAGTATTTTTATAATCTACTCCTATATAAGGGAATAAATAAGGTATTTAGAAAAAGATACATATCCATGTAGTACTTGGTAGTATATAAAATGTGTGTGTATGTATGTATGTATGTATGTATGTATGTATGTATGTATGTATGTATGATGTTGTAAAATGTTACAGTAGACTCATCAGGTGAGAAGAACATCCATTTGCAATGATGTCACAGTTTTCTAACAATTTAGTAGTATGCTTGTCTAAGAGAATAGACACCAGTTAGCACAAAGTTTTAAAGCCTTTAGCTATAACTGTGACCTTAAGTATCAACTTCATGAAATAAATATGTAATTTGGGTCTAAGTCATTCCTTAAGAAATTAGAGCATTCCTGAATAAGACTGTGAATAGTTTAAAAATATTTAAACTCTATGGGCAACCCACAGTGGCCTGGATCTTCCCATACCAATTAACAAAGACAATCCCCAGAGATGTACCCACAGGCCAAAGAATGTAGACAATCCCTCATTAAGATTCTTCCCAGTTGATTTCAAGTGGTGTCAGTTGATAATTAAAGCTAATCGTGACAAGTATCACCATCATCAAAACCTTCCCTCTCTGTCTCTGAAAGGACTTTATGTTCCATTAAAATGCAGTGTGCAGATTGTGGCAAGAATCTGACTCTAGATTGGTCTCTTCACCCAGTTTGTTCTCTGCATAATGGAGGTGATTAGCAGAACCCTCCCATTCACTGCAGATGACTTTTTCCTTTAGTATATATTGAACACTGAAATTAATGTTCAGGTTATATATAACAAAAACCACAGAGAAATCTTAAATCTTTCTTGCCAAAGGAAAAATAAGCTTGTCTTAATTTTTGCTGAACTAACAAACCTCCATCCCCAATATAGAAGTGTTCTCTGTCTGCAGGTTGATCAGCCATCTCCAATAGCCTCTTTCATGACAATTATGAAAGGCATTCAGAAATTCCACAACACTTTACCCAGAAGTAGCCATGATTATATAAACTACCCACTCTCCCTTTTTTTCTACAATGGCATACTTACAAATACCCTGAGAACTTCTCTAAAACTACATTGATTGAGCAATTTTCACACATGGATACAAGGTTCTGATCTCAGCAGATGAGAAAAGAGAGCAGGCTCTCTAACCCTGAAGCCCTGTCATATTTGGAGCAGTGGGGTTAAACTCACTGTTATAAAACCATAAGCAACCAACAATTATATCAATCCAAAGGCAAATGGTGTCTGAAATCCCTCTATTTGCTCCAGGGAGACTTCCTGAGTACTGAGGAAATGCAAAGTGTGTGTTCTAAGAAAAGATCTAGGCCTATATTTTCAGCTTTCCACTGCACTGTCATCTTTTACTTGCTTGAATTCTCTCAAAAGCTACTTCAGAGCCATTATGGTCCTCAGTCATGTGTTGGAGGATATTTGATCACACTGTGACCCCCAAGATTATGTTATTTCCTGAAAAAAAAATGAAATCTGTTTGTTTTGGTGTGGTTCAGCACTTAGTACACACCTTTAATCCCTCAAACTGGAATACAGATGTATTCTTAGTACATACCTTTAATCACAAACAATGAATGTGAAGATGGTTTGTAGAAGTAAGCACCCATATTTGAAAGTGATATCTAATTGAGTGGCAGACAAAGTGATGAATAGGAGAAAAAAATTGACAGATTAGGATTTTCCTAACTTTTATGAGAAGAGAGAGGCATACAGGGAGAGGTAGAACGAGCTGGACACGGGTGAAGGCAGAACAATCCAGAAAATGAGATGGAACCAGGAGATTATAACAGATTGCCAGAATTAGTTTGAGGCTATGCAGAGCAATTCAGGAGAAATTGAGAGAAGTCAGATTGGATCTGTCACTTTGAAGAGGGGTTTTAATCCAGAACAGCTGAATTGATGAGCCAGGAAGAGACCAGAAAGAACAAAAAAAAGGGTGAGTCTCAGAGGCTAGAAACATTCTACACCTAGATTAGATGGTATGGAGGTTAGAAGCTTCCAGGACTAGGCCTAGGTTAACAGACAGTGGCAACAATCAGCCTCAGAAGTAACAATTACTTCAGGTGAATTAAAGTTACTGTTATAGTCAAGTCCTACCTAAAGTAGAGAGTTGCTTCCTTAGTATATGATCTATTATTTATGTAAATAAATAGTAGTAAGTCCCCCATGGTGTAGGAAGCACATGCCTTTGAGACATGTACAATGCGATGTCTGGAGAACTATGAGTAAAAATTTTAAGGTTGCTACTAGGTTGAAGATGAGCAGAGAAGAGTTTGCAAATCTAGGTAGGTGTCTACACCTGCTTCAAAAATTTGAAGGGTTTTGGAAAACAGAAGCTCATTGGTTTGATTATACTCAGGTAAAATAAACAATGCTGCTGAGTAACTGATGGTAACAATTTACACTTATCAACAAGATGATAGCATGTGTACTGGGAAGGAAGACGCACAGCTAGAGAAAACTGGCAGCCATCCCTTCTGCTCCAGCTCCACACAAGATGCCGGGAATGGAAAGGGATTATCTCCATACACAAAGTCCCCAGTTCTTTCTGGGATAGCTTGACATTGAAATATTTTTCCTAAACTTTGTTACTAAAGCTCAATTAATAAATATGTTTATTGGTCTAAATGTCTTGAAAAGTCAAAGGAAAAAAAAACCTAATAACAGTGAAGATGTGGCTTTTAGTTTATGATCAAGAGACTGTAAGTAACTCCCAATATTATTTACTTCCAATATTAGAGTCTACCAACTCTACTTAAATTGTTTTCTCTCACCTGTCTCTCAAGTCTTTGTCTTTCCTGGCGCTTCTCATTACTGCTAATCTGTTTCTAATTAACTTCTTGCCTAGATTCTACAGTTGCTCTCTCATCAGGCTCTTGACTAGGTCCTTGTTGAGAATCTAAACATAGGTTAGTCTTTCCATAAGATGACCTCTGGTTTGTGATAGCACATACATACCCTGGGCAGGCCCCCAGGGTACCTTCTTGCTTACAGAAGAGCATCTAACCAAACTTCCTTGTCCAGCATGCTCTGATTCACCTCTTCTTGTTCCACTTCTCTGTACTTCTTTCCCAATGTTCAGCCTCAGACTTCATAAACATATATAGCTTTATTTATTTTGTACACTAAAATGGAATATACACGTGTATGTGTGTGTGTGTGTGTGTGTCTGTGTCTGTGTCTGTGTCTGTGTATCTGTGTGTGTCTGTGTGTGGGGGGGGGTCTTTAACTTTTTCTATTGAATTTCTCTCTTTCTACCCTTGGGATGTCCCTTCAAATTTGTTCATGCATAGGGACTGAGTGACTTCATCCTTGGTGCTGCCTCTAAACTTCTCTGGACTGATTTAACATTTTTTTTCTGGAATTTTATAGAAAATTTCACTACTTACTTTTTTATAGAACTAGCTGTTAAGTATATTTAACTTGCTTAAAATATATTTGGATAGGCGGTTTTCTTCTCTGTTATGATGTGAAATCTCCTGGGAAGTTGGAGAATAGGGAGTGTATAAGTTTCATTTTTGCATATAGAAATGCACCAAATGTAACATGCTGTAAGAACGGTGAACACCCGTGTAGTTGTTGATTAAGTGAATAAGTAAAATAATTCCTTAATGATTAAATGTTTTAGATGACAGGAATTTATATGATTCACAATCAAGAAGTGGGAGTTATTGTTGTAGACTAGAGCAGTGATTGCTTGTCTGTACAGCAGACTGGGGTTTCCACAAAAGTAGCCTTGGGCCTCACTCTTCAGCAGTGGGAAATGAGTTTTCCATACCTACATTCAGTTTTCAGACAAAACTGCTCTACTTTGCCCACTGGCATTGGTATAAGACTTTACTCAGAGAAAGTTTTTACTGTTTAAGACAAACATGGGGTCCTGGTTGTGTGGAGAACTTTGATTCTATATTTGGATCAGGATTGATTCAACATGAAAACCTTTTGCATGGAAACTAGGTGAGTATCCTGCTGTGGTTAGGCTGGATATACATAAATAATAAAATGGCAGCACAAAAGACCATGTCAGCTAAGATCATCTAATCTCCGGCTTTTTATGAGACAGGAAGACATCCTACATAGTACCTGAGGTGACCCGCTGACCTAACCATTACCCTGAGAACCCCAGTCACATGCTTTCTTTAACAGCAGGCACTTGCTGCCAATGTGTGCAGGAGATTTTTCTCTCAGTGTGTACACATGCACAAATCTAGATGAGATTTGTTAGACCATGTATGCGTCTTTGATGATGCAACCAAGAGATTCAGGTGGCACAAGACACAAGAGGCACTGACAGCATGGCATGCTGTATTCTTTTACAGTAGTTAGTTTTATAAACCAAATGAGAAAATTATAAAATAATAGTAGAAAGTATAGTGAATGTATTAAGTACGTAAATCTGTAGCATATTTGTTAACTATCATTAAGTCTCAAGTACGATAGATAACCACAGGTGTTGAGTTTCTGTCTGATGGGCAGACTAGAGTATGTGTTATATCAGCAAAGCATGAAATCATCTTCTGTAAACAACAGCCTGCCCTTGATGGAAACATTATCAAGAGCTGTATTCTACACACAGTACTAGAATTTTCCATAGATTTACATAGTTCCAGAGAGGCAGTTACCCAGCTTTGTATCTCTGT
Source organism: Grammomys surdaster (assembly GCF_004785775.1). Lineage (NCBI taxonomy): Eukaryota > Metazoa > Chordata > Mammalia > Rodentia > Muridae > Grammomys > Grammomys surdaster. The sequence continues at coordinate 4,805,975 of NW_021620812.1, forward strand.
GAGACAATGGCAGTGGCCTGATCCCTTTTCACAGTGTACATAGAGAAAACTCTGACCTGAAATAAATCTAAGACATGTCCTCACTGTGTCCTCGTGAGCTGCAGAGTTATAAGTTCGTCATTTAGGAAAACCACATACCTGTTCAGGTCACGGTGTATGATTGGCTGGGTCAAGCTGTGCAGGTACTCCATGCCCTTGGCAACGTCTACTGCAATGATTAATTTAGACTGCAAATCAAGAATTCTATAATAGAAAATAGACTGAATGGAGAAAAAGTGGTTGAAGCCAACACTCAGCATGTCTCTCAAAAGAAATCAGCCCGTGATTGTTATTCTGTTTAATTCTTTCTGCATTTTTATTCATGGAAGATGGAACTAAATGTTCTGTCTGGAACACATCTTTCCATATTTGGGAATTGCTTATCTAAATGTCAACTCAGATATATAATGTGTTGTTTAAAAAATAAACTTCTTTATTTTGTGTCATACAAAAATCCATGATAATAACAGATGTGGAATGTTCTGGAGCCACTGAGTGAAACCATGTCATACTTACTATCTGTAGAGATATAAAACATGAACTGAGGTCCAACATGGGCAAGAATATTCTTTTAAAAACCTTTCTCTCATCAACACTGTGACCCTTATTGGTTACTGTGTTCTGGGCTTCCTTGCAATACCGTGCGGATGTGTCAAGGTTAGTCTATTTACAAGCCTCAGTTGGCTTCACATTCCTCAAATTTGTTACCCTCGACTTACTGTTTAAAAATATTACTTAAGTATATCATTTCTGGAAATATAACAATTTAATCATAAATCATCAGTCATGTTTAAAATGCCATACTTGATAGCACTTAGACATGTCAGAAGGCAATACGGTCCCCGATGGGAAGTCCCTAGGAATGTGGTAAAGGTGATTTCCATGCTGAGTCCAAGGAGGGCCCATACCTTTTCTGTTCATGAAGCAGGGAGAACAGGGATCCTCCTGAAATGTACTGTGTGACAATGGCAAACTGGCTGGGGTCATCCAGGCAGGCACCCACAAACTGAACCACGCACGGGTGGTTGAGCTGGCAGAGGATGGACACCTCTCGGCAAAACATATCCACGTCTGACTTGGAGCAGTAGGTGTTGGCTCGGTATCTAGGACAGGGGTGAAGACATGTTCTTGTCAACAGGAGTTTTCAGGAGGCTTGTCCCTGTTCTTCCCAGCTGACAATGATGTGATTCACCTGCTTGCTTACCGTTTGATCGCCACTATTTTATTCCTGCATCGTCCTTTATAGACTTTGCCAAAAGAACCTAAAATTATTTAAGAGAAGTTGATAAGTGTTTACAGTTGGTAAATCTGAAAATGTTAAAATCCAACTGGACTCTGGTTTCTTTGCTTACCTGAGCCGATAATCTCATGGAACTCAATTTCAGAGAGCTGCAGATGGAAACGGGAGGGTAACTCAGCCCTCAGGAGGAGAACATCTGCCTTCTCTGCAAACAGTAATTGCCTTTTTACTTTGGGTATGGAATGTGCACATATGGCTATAAATACACATTGGACATTCTCAAGCAAAGGTACTTCATCCCAACTGTAACTGATCACTTGGTAATTCTAAGAGCTTAGCACAGTGGCTGAGCTTGCATTACCAGAAGGGTGGCCTTCTGGCTTAGCTGCACAATCTCTGTGATCAGGGCTGACCTTATTGGTATTCTTATTTTAAGTTAACATGACTGAATACATAACTACCCTTCAATATGGTTTACCTCATTGCCTGAGAAATGGAGGCTATCCCTTCAGTCTCCATCAGTAAGGAAGTCAAATGTCTATTGTTAAACTGAACCTTAAGGGGATACCCATTAAACAGCATGTGATAAACACAGGAAATAGTCAAAGGACATATTCCACACTGAAAAGTACTTTTAAAACTATAGATTCCAATTGGTTAAATATTAATTTGTCGTGGACTTGCATTTTATACTTTCCTGGTCTAGTGATGTTAATTTCAACAATCGGTGACATGCATTCAAAAAAGTACCTGAGGCTCACTAATTTGACAGATTTAAAAAAAATAGTAATTAATTAATTTGGATATTTTCTAAAGCAAATACATTTCCAATTCTAAAAATATTAATGTTTATAATTTATATTTTGTTCAAAATATGTAATTACAATTTGTTCAAAATATAAACATGCAAGTAGTCCTCTGCGAATTTGAGCTCTCTTCAGTACTCATCAGTGATCCACTGTCGTGACATATGTGGACTAAGGGGCATGAGGGCAAGGCTAGTTCTGAGAAGAAAGGTCTCTACCAGCATTGCCTATAATGCTGAGGTAGCCACCACTCACAACAAAACAAAACGCATAGCTGTTGTATTTAGGCAATAATCATCCTCAGTGATAAAACAACAATTATCCCGTTTATAGATACCTTTTGCCATGCTTTTAATCTTCCCCAAGGGGGATGGAACAGACACATAGGAGCCATCTAGAAATCAAGTTAAACAGTAGAGTTGAAGTCAGCAATCATTTCTTTTGCCTTAAAGTTCAACATGATAAACACAAAGCAGTTGACGAAACCAGCTTAAGGTTCCTACCTCCTTCTGTATAGGAAGCTGTGGTGCACATATTTTTCTAGAATCTACATAAAAAGATCCTAATTCTGTTCTAGAAGACTACTGCAGATGTATCTGCTGTAATTTGAATCTGGCTATGGGTACTCTTTCCTTGTCTTAGTAAATTACAGACATAGAAAATGACTGTTCTTTGCTTTCTTAGGCCTTCTGAGACTTGTACCAGCCCATGCCCATTCACTCCATGGAATGCGAAGCTTGAATATCTATATTATGGTGAATTGTGGTGGCCATTCTTTGTGTAGCCTCACCCAGCTATAAACTTTCCAGAAATGAACCTCATCCTTTGGCTGTATCTTTCTTCCTCATCCCAGAGAATCAATAACAGAAACACACATTTACCAATGAACTCAAGATTGTACAGTAATGAAAACAGAATCGCAAAGTGGTACCTCCTCCAGGCTGAGAATATTCATTACATGGCAGCTCATCCTGGGGTCTCTTATAGTGCTTCAGGAGTGTGACAATGGCATCATGTCCTTCATAGAAACACAAAAGGGATGAATACATTTGTCTTGATTTAGTAAACAAATCCTAGCTCCCTCCCCAAACCTACTGGATACAATTTGTAACATAGGTTATACCTGAGGAGATAATATATTACAATATGAATTTAGGACTTCTTTCATTCAAATAAGCTGCTGAGAGTCTCCTAATATACTATAGTGTGCAGCAGGGATACAATAGACATGTGACTATGCTTCTGCTTATAAAAGGATTATAAGGTAATTGAACATAATTATAGGAATTAATCATGAGAAACTTCTGAGTGACCAGATATGAAATGGTGTGAGTATATATGGCCAGGACATGGTTAAGTGTCTGAAAGACACATACGGTATCTGAGAGAACAGGGCACACACTGTGACTGGGCATGTTACTTGGTTGGCAATCCCAGTAACACAGAACTGAGATAATGACATAGGTTTCTGTGGTGGAGACAGCAGGCTTCACATAGATACCTGTAGTCCTCTGTCACAGTGGCTCTGTTCCTGGGAATGGCTGCCTACCCTGAGTCACTTCTCTATTCATCTTCCATTCCAATGTGCCTTTGTGGCATATTCACTGGGAACACAAAGGCAATGCCATTACCATGTCTATGCCTTAAGATACAGTGAGCTGTTACTTTCCCAGTTGCCAGCTGCAGCCCAGGACTCTCAGTGGTAAGCTGCTCCCTCAGCCTTGTTACCAGTCTCGAAATGTCACAAAGTTGAGAGACATGTCTCAGTTTTATACCACTATCACTAGCATTCTGGAATTATTAGATGTGTCACAAATTATTCTTGCAAAAAATGAAAAATGTTAAATGCGTTTCAGAGAAAGCCATTGATTTTCAATAGAATTAAACCTTGACACTATTGTATGCTTCACTATGAAAATACTCTACTGAAGCTAATTTGTAAAAGAGGCAAACAGTTGGCCTCATAGATCTTGCCCAGAGCCCTGTGAAATGCAACTGAACCCACTGTAAATATGGCCAACTATAGAAACAGAAAAGCGTAAATGTTTTCTTATTATAGAAACCTAAAATTTAGACGGGCTTTGCACATGCCAGTTTACATGTAGAATGCCCACAGTAGAGCTCACTTAGTCAATGTTTCCCTTTAAAAGAGCCCACTGAATAGTGTTTGCAAGAAAAGTCCTGAGTTCAATTCCCAGTAACCACATGATGGCTTACAACCATCTATAATGGATCTTGATGTCTTTTTTTGGTATGTCTGAAGACAGCTACAGTGTACTTATATGCATAAGATAAATAAATCTTTAAAAAGAAGAATGCAGGATAGAGAAGTCAACACTAGGTTTACTAACACTAGATGTTTTCCAAATGTAACAATCTACCTCCAGACTCCTTAAAGACAAAAATTTGTGTATATGAATGATGAATTTTGTGAGAAAATCTACATATCAGCTTTCCAGAAGTAAACAACTAGGCTCTGCATTTTATTGTCTTTAGTTTCTGTTTTCCAAAACCATGGATGCAGACTGTGTTAAAATGATGGGGACAAGCTCTAGTTATTATTAGTTAGACTAGATTTTGTGTGACCAGATTCAGACTTCAAAGCCCAAATGATGATAGCAAAAAAAAAAAATAATCTAATGAGAATCTGATAGGAAGGGATAGTACATAACGTAAAAGTGTAAAAGTTCTGAGTTGGGAACGAACATGACATGATCTGTTCACAAACTAAAGAAGGCATGTGTGAAGCAGGGCCAATGAGAATGAGGGTGATGAATCCAGGCAGGGAGCGTTGAGAAGAACACTGGATAAAAAGAAGGCACCAAGCTACTAGAGTATGAATGTGAAGAATGTGAAGTGAGCAGATTTCCCAGAGACTGCATGAAAAGCTATGTGGGAGGACCTTCCAGCTTTCTTTCTTTCCTTCTTTCTTTCTTTCCTTCTCTCTCTCTCTCTCTCTCTCTCTCTCTCTCTCTCTTTCTTTCTTTCTCTCTTTCTTTTTTGTTTGTCTGTTTTTGTTTTTCTAGACAGGGTTTCCCTGTGTAGCCCTAGCTGTCCTGGAACTCACTCTGTAGACCAGGCTGGCCTTGAAATCAGAAATTTGCCTGCCTCTGCCTCCCAAGTTCTGGGATTAAAGGCATGTGTCACCACTGCTCAGCATCCTGGTAGCTTTCTAATGAGTACCTTGGTGGTACTGATGAGACTTAAGGGACCACTTATGTAGAGCTTACAAAGACAGGATTAAAGTAGGTCATTTCAAAACCATTAGTTCTCAGGAATGGAAGGATATGCCTTACTTTACTTAAAAAGGAAAAAAAAAGAGCAGCCTTCAAGAAAACCAGTTAGGCTGCCTTTTGCCCTTCTCCTGTTTCTCTACCTCTAGACCCAATCCTACAGTCTGGTCCCTAGCATTGCAATATTACATCAGTGGTAGCCTTCCCCTCTACATTTACATCTTCTGTGTATCCCATGGAACATCCCTCCTAACCTCTATCTGACTACTTCTCCAGAAGGCACCACCTGATAACCGAAGAACCACTCCTGCCAGGGCACCAAGTAGGCTAAAGGGAAGACCCATGCCTGTCCTCCTTCTTCTGAGGGCCAATCTCCTCAGTCTTTTTACCAACTCTATAGCTGGAAAACTTCTGTGGTCTTGCTTTCTTCTCTGACTCTATCACCCAGTAGATCACAAGACTTTCTTCTCCAACCTTTCATCCCTCAACTCATTCTAATCTCCAACACCAGCAGGAATTCTCTGTGAACACACCAGTTAAACAGAATGAGAAAACAAGCAACACACAGCCATCACACTCTCAGAAAATCCAAAGAGAAAACAGATACCATGGAACAAAACTTCTATCCAATGAAGACCAACCTAGTAGTCATCAACTAGAATTTTAATCATTTCAACCACAGATACAGAAACATCAGGAAAACACAACAGCCAGGATATTATTTCTCCACTAAAGCACAGCTGTTCTACCTTAACAGGCCCTTAATATTTCAACATAGCTGAAAGACAAGAAAAATACTTTAAAACAGTCTTGAAAATATGATAGAGGTCTTTAAAGAGGAAATTAGTAAATACAAAATCCAGAAAAGCACAGACAGACAGTGTAAAGAAATAAAGAAAACTGTTAAGACATGAAATTGGAAATGTAATTAATAAAGAAAACCCAAACTGAAGGAATTCTTGAAATGAAAAGTTATGAACTCAAACTGGAACCACAGAAGCAAGCTTTATCTGCAGATTATAGGATGTGGAAGAGAGAATCTCAGACATTGAAGATACAGTAGAAGTAATAGACACATCAGTCAAAGAAAATGGCAAATGCAGAAAAGGCCTTTGACAAAACGAGACAGCCCTTCATAACAAAAGTCATAGAGATATCAAGGTTACAAGGGAAATACCTAAATATAATAAAAACTATTTATAGTAAGCATAAAGCCAACATCAAATTAAACGAGGAGAAATTCAAAGCAATTACACTAAAATCAGGAAGAAGAGAAGATTATCTACTCTCTTCATATCTATTCAATATAGTACTTGAAGTCTTAACTAGAGCAAGACAGCTGAAGAATATCAAGGAGATAGAAATTAGAAAAGAAGTTAAAGTATCATTATTTGTATATGATATGATAGTATACATGAATGACCCTAAAAATTCTACCAGTGAACTTCTACAACTAACAAAGTGTTTCAGAGAAATGGCTGGATACAAGACCAACTCAAAAATACTAGTAGCCCTTCTATATATAAATGACAACACTCAGCGAAAGAAATCAGGGAAACAACACCTTTAACAATAGTCTCAAACAGTGTATCTTGGGAGTTACTCTAACCAAGCAAGTGAAAGACTTGTATGATAAAACTTCAAGTTCAAACAGAAGATGGAAAGATCGTCTATGTCTATGATCTGATAGGATTAACATAGTAAAAATGGACACCCTACCAAAGGCAATCTACAGATTCAATGCTAATCCCCATCAAAATTTTAACAAAATTCTTTATACACAATCTCCTATTTTAAGTTGTATAACAGAACTATAGTAATAAAAGCATCATGTTATTGGCATAAAACTAGACACACTAATTTATGGAATCAAATTGAGGATCTATATCATATAGACACATGATTTTTGATGAAGAAGCCAGAAATACACAATGGAAAAAGTATCTTGAACAACTGTGTTGGTCAAAATTTAGAAGACTGCACATAGATCCATATTTTATCAAGTTCAAGTGGATCAAAGAGCTTAGTATAAAGCTAGATATACTGAACCTGAGAGAAGAGAAAGCGAGGAATAGCCTTCAACACAGTGGCACGGAAGACGACTTTTGGTACAGAAGGCTAATAGTGCAGGCACTAAGATCAATTATTAAATGGCACCTCATGAAACCAAAAAGCTTCTATGAAACAAAGGACATTGTAAATCCTACAAAGCTGCAGTCTACAAAATGGGAAAATATTTTTATCTACTCCATATTTGACAGAAGACTAACATCCAAAATATATAAAGAACACAAGAAACAAGATACCAAAAAAAAAAAACCAAGTAATTCAATTAGAATCATGGAAGAGATGTAAACAGAGCATTCTCAATAGATCTCAAGTGGCTGAGAAACACTTAGATGTTTGACATGCTTAACCTACAGGGAACTGCAAATCAAAACTACTTTGAAATTTCATTGTATAACTCTCAGAATGCTAAGATCAATAACATAAGTAACAGCTCATGCTGGTGAGGATATGGAGCAAGGGGAACAGCCTGCCATTGCTGATGGTAGTACAAACTCCCAGTGGGGAGCCACTATGGAAATCAACATGGTGGTTCCTCAGACAATTGGAAAGCGATCTACCTCAAGATATAGCTACAGTACTATTGGACATATACAGAAATGTTGCTTGATCCTACCACAAGGACATTTGCTCAACCATATTCTTTGTGGATCTATTCATAAGTGCTCGAAACTGGAAACAACTTAGCTGTTGCTCAGCAGAAGAATAGATAAAGAAAAGGTGGTACATTTATTTATACAATGAAGTATTACTCAGATGTTAAAAAAATAACATCATGAAATTTGCAGGGAAATGAATGGAACTAGAAAAAAAATCATCTTGAGTGAGGTAACTCAAATACAGAAAAATAAATATGGTATGTATTCATTTATAAATGGATATTAGCCATTGAGTAGATAAAAAATGAAGAGGTTAGGTAAAGTGGTCTATCTGTCTATAGGGGGCACAGTGATTTTCCCTGGGAGGGGAAAATAGAACAAATTTCATAGGCAGACTGGGAGTAGGTGGGGACAGGAGGGGAAAATCAGGTAAGGAAAGATATGGTAGAGTGGGAGAGTGGGAGGAACTGTAGGAGGAACTAAGGTGGGAGAAGTAAGGAGAAGAGGAGAAGGAAGATAAGGAGCTAGGAGAGGGAGGAGATGAGAGAGGGGAACATGGAGGTGGATGTTCACGTGTCTCTTGCAAAGGTAGTTGGTATATCTAGGTTGGGTATTGGGTTACACCTCTGATTAAGTGGGCATCTTGTTATTAATCATTACCAAATATATAAAGCCTTTGGATAATCTTAGCATTTAGAGTCTCATTTGTACTGAGCCCGTGTGGTTGGTGGGATGGTCTGGGCAATGCCCAGCCTTGCGGAGACAGCATGGAAGATTGGCAGAGCCATCTCCCATGCTGGCATCTCGTGGGTGGAAGAGCTGGTGTTTCTGGCTGGTCTTTTCTAGCTGTGGCACGCATGTGGCCTCTGGCCACGGAACATGGAGGCTGAGCTAAGCAGAGCCACTGCAGCTTAGATAGTCGGCTTGACCAGTGGCCATTTTAAAATAATTACTGCAACAAGGAATGATGGCTGGGACTTGGGGTCTGGAGGGAAGAGGCATTTGAGGGTAGAATGGACACCTAGAGTAAAGGAAACTTTCAGGAATCTATGAAGGTGATCCCAATGATGTCTCCTTAGTAATGGAGAATACATAGTCTCAACTGGCCATCTTTTATAGGCAAGCAAGGCCTCCAGTGATGGCATAGGGTTACATCCAATTAAGTTGTTGACTAAGAAGACCCCATGGAAATCATCAAGCAACCAAAGCTGCTGCTAAGTCAAAAGATCTTTTTTCTACAAACTGAGAGTGGGACCCCATTGCTGAGGGCAACACCCATACAACTCAATGAATATGGAGAAGTAGATCTGGTGCCTAGCCTGCTTGGAGCCCTCACCCATACATTCTAGTCTCTTTGGTGAGAGAAGATAACTGTGCAGATTACTGAAAGAGAAACATGGACACCAACTCAGCCACAAACTTTTGACCTACAATCTGTCCTTCCTCCATAACATACTAGGGCAGGGTTGGCACAGAGCGTGTGAGAAACCAACCAGTGTCTGATTTGACCTGGTCCACTCCACAGGAAGGAACTCATACCTGACCTGACACTGCTGAGGTGACCAAAAACTAGAATCATGATATCCGAGACTCCTGGAGTAAAACTAAACACTACTGGTCAAACACAAAAAAAATCAAGAAAATTATTCCTAATGATATTATGCCATGCTTATAGACCAATGCCTTGTCCAGTCATCACTGAAGAGGCTTCCTCCCACAGCAGAAGGGAACAGATACAGAAACCCACAGCCAGACATTATGAATAGAGAAAACCTAAATTGGAGGTTTTAGTCAAATCCCTCCTCACAGAGCTCAGTGAAAACAATACAAGATGAGGCAGGAATATTGTAAAAGCTAGAGAACAGAGGGCACCAGAACAACATCCTCAGAATCACCTAATCAAGACTCACGTTAGCTCATAGAGACTGATGTAGCAAGTTTACAGGTCCCCTGTGTGTAAAGAAAGTGAGATTCTTTCTTTCCTGCCAAATCACAGAGTTATATTCTATTCTATACTGATACATAATATAAATTCAACCACTTAAAAATAAAAGTCCATCACAGATTATTTTTGGCAGGTCAAGTTGTCTCAAAGTATAATTATATAAAATAGATATAGTATATATCTATCAGTCTCTCCTGACAGAAAAAATGGGTCTCTGATTCTTTTGCCTGCTCTTGGGTCTCTTCTTTCTGTTAGGTTGCCATGTCCAACTCTAATATAGTAGATTTTTTTCTTCATCTTATTGTATTTTATTTTGTCACATTTTAAAAACTAAAATGCCTTTACCTCCAGCTCTAAAAAGGAAAGAAAATCGTTGGTTAACCATAAAACATAAAGACAGGAAATAAAAATTTACTGGTGATACTTGAAAATGTATAGGAAATTATTTTTGAAATTCTGTAATTATACTTTAAGACATCTTGGCCTGCCAAAATGATCTGTGATGGACTTTTATTTTTAAGTGGATGAATTTATACTATGTATCAGTATAGAATAAAATATAACTCTGTGATTTGGCAGGGAAAAAGGAGTTTCCCTTTCTGAAATCATGTCTGTCCAGATTTTCTTTATGTGTGCATTTAATGACCGATCTAAAAGGCTCTTCACAGATCAAGGAAAGGAAGACCCTTACTTACATTTCCTTCTAGTGACTTTATAGCTTTGTGTCTTACTTTTGTTTCTTGAGCCCATGTTGAGTTCTATTTTGTTCATGGCATAAGATAAAGGTCCATTTTTATTTTCCCACACGTAAAAGAACAAGACCTTAGTCTTTAGATTCTAAATAACAATCTATCTTTGTAAGACAGACGTAAACATTAACTAACACAGCATGTGGTTAAGGAGATGGCTCAGCCCATATACAGCTTGCTTTACCACCCTGAGACCTAAGTTTAGATTACAAGTACGGGGGTAAAGAGCCATGAGTATATCAATAATCCCAGGTCTTGGAAAAAGGAAACAGATGGATCTTTGTCATTCATTGATAAGCCCAAATGGAACCAGTCTCTCTACCCTTCAATTCTGGCTTCTAAAGTGTACTCATAAACCTGAGTTTAATGCCTGCCTCTCAGATCCTAAAAGCCAGCAATGTAGCTGAGTTCTCTTCACACTCCCGTGACCTGACTTCTGCTGTCCTTCTGCACACATAAAGGTTATTGTGGGTCACAAGCGCAGTGGGATAAAGTAGGATAAACTTCTCTTTAAAAGTTGTCCAATAGCAAGTCTCATTCCCCTTTGCCTTGCAAGGCAGCCCATTTGGAGTCTAGGTATGCACCCCTCACCTGGGCCATTTTCTTGCTTCACAGGGTTCCACACAGATGATGCAGTTTGTGAGTTGCAGTGGCCAGCAGCACAAGTGTCCCTTTCCGTGTATCATCCCTTTAGCTTCAGGGTGTAAGGACTGTGGCAACAAAATTCTGTGGCTGTTTAAAGGAGAATGGCCTGCATAGGCTTACGTTTGAATGCTTGGTCCCGGGTTAGTGGAAGTGTTTGAACAGAATTAGATGTGGCCTTGCTGGAGGAAGTGGGCCACTAGGAGTAGGCTTTGAGATTTACAAGGCCTCTGCCAGGTTCAGTCTCTCTCTCTGCCTGCAACTTTCCAATCACATGTGAGTCCTCAGCTACTGCTCCATCACCATGACAGCTGGCCTACTGCCACACTCCCTACCATAGTGATTACAGAATAACCTGCTGAAACTGTAAGCAAGCCTCCAATTAAATGCTTTCCTTTATTAGTTGCCTTTGTCATGGTGCCTCTTCACAGCGATGGAACAGTAACTAAGAAAATATTTTTGGAATTAAATCAGCTTTTCAACTGTCTCTTACTAAATTCAGTTTCGAAAGTTTGACCTTGACCCTATGACCATGCGGGGTTTTGAAAACTCTTCTTTTAATAACTTTATTATTATGTATTTGGATCCAGAAAAATAAAAACAAGAAAGCCAAATCATAATCTGTTTTTATTATTTCTGTTTCTCCTAGGAGACATTCCCCCAACACACACCCCGGAATTTACCCAGGCACAAGAGAGCTTAGTTTACAGCTTACTCCTCCTCATTCCTCTGGGATCCCTCTGTGAACTCACTCTGCTGATGGGAAGAGGACTAGGTGCTCCCTCAGTAGATCAAGATGTAGCAAGGGTGCTCCACCTGTGGATCAAGATGCAGTATGGGTACTCTCCCAGGGGATCAGTGTGTAGCATGGGTGCTCCTCCAGTGGATCAGGATGCAGCATGGGTGCTCCCCCAATGGATCAGGATGCAGCGTGGGTGCTCCCTCAATGGGTCAGGGTCCAGAATGGGTACTGTCCCAGTAGATCAGCATGCAGAATGGATATTCAACAAGTGGATCTGGATGAAGCACAGTTGCTTGCTCAGTGGATCAACGTGCAATATGGGTGTTCCCCAGTGGATCGGGATGCAGGATAGGTGCTCCCAGTGGATCGGGATGCACAAGGATGCTCCCCAGTAGAACAAGGTGCAGCATGGATGCTCCCCAGTAGATCAGGATGCAGTATGGGTGTTTCCCCAGTGGATTGGGATGCAACATTGGTGCTCCCCAGTGGATTGGGATACAGCATGGGTGCTCCCCAGTGGATCAGGACGCAGTATAGGTGCTCACCAGCCGATCAGGGCCCACCATGGGTGCTCCCCCAGTGGATCATAGTGTAGCATGAGTGCTCCCCCAGTGTATGAGGGTGTAGCATGAGTGCTCCCCCAGTAGATCAGGGTGAAGCATGAGTGCTTCCCCCGTAGATCAGGGTGAAGCATAGGTGCTTCCCCAGTGTATCAGTGTGTAGCACGGGTGCTCCTCCAGTGGATCGGGATGTTGCACAGTTGCCCGCCCAGTTGATCAGGACCAGCATCCTGAATCCTGACTGTCTGAGAGAGCAGCTGAACACACCCTTCATGTTCCTCTCATTGTAAAAGCTCTCTTGGCTCCACTTGCTCTGAGTAGTTTTAATTTCCTGCCAGTATGGTGGCACTATTTTCTGGCATTTTCTTTGGAATAATTTCTGTCTAGAGCCTAATGAGTGCCTGAGTTCTGGCTGGTGATAAGGGAGAGGCTGCCAGGGAGGTGCCTAGAGGCTCCTTCTGCTCTGCAGGGCTGCTCTGCCTCATCTCCTTCCTCCTGCTGACAGCTTTGAAGGCACAAGTGTACGAAAGGCTCCTTTGCTGGAAATGCTCTGACAAGCCCTCAAAAGGAAAGGAAGGAACCACAAGCTCCAGGGCATACTCCCAAGCCTGGTCACAGGGAGAGAAGCAGAAGCATTCGCTTTGGAGTGTCACCGATTGACTCTTAAAGCCAAGGCTTTGACAGTGGACAGGCAGATACTCAAGGCCCACACGTACAGATGTAACCAAGTTTCCACTGGTTAAATAAAATGTATTTCTCCTATAGCTAAGAATTTAGTGTGTACATTCAAGTATCCTAAACAGATGTCAGGTTGCTGTGTTATCAGCTCAATTATAGCAACGTTCTGCATGTTCAGAGCTTCAGTGTCTGTAGAAGGAGGCTTGGCAATCTTGACTTTTTGCTTTTACTGTATTGAGTAGTTATATTACTTTCTAGGTTTGTAAGACTTTAAGTCAGTCTCCAGTGATGTTAGGGTAAAAGCACCGTAATGTATCATGGCCTCAGACCAACTGAGTCTTCATGGCTCTTGAGGAAAAAAGTTTTACCTTCTCATGGCATCTCTGCATCCTTGCCATTTCAACCTAGAGGCAATGGGCAATGTTTCTTCTTCTTGCCTGAGAGTTAGTTAAAGAACTAGGCACGGAGGTCAGCAGAGTGAGGGTAATGATGGCTACATCACCCAGCATCTGGGATTGAGACTGTTTGTATTCAAGACTAAAAGAGACATGAGAATTTGACTAATAAGGCAGGAAAGTGTATGTGTGTCTGTTTGTGTGTATGTGTGTGTGTCTACACACATCAACAGTAAATGTTGGTTGTCATTCATCAGACACTCCCCTTATTTTTTCAGTTCATCCTTGCTCATGTGCCTGGAGCTCACCAAGTAAGATCTGTCAGTTCATAGGCAAGCTCACCACTCTGGGTATGGGCAGCAAGCCTTAGTGAGCCACTTGTCTTTGTCCTCCAGGGCTGGGATCGCAGGTACATACCACTACCTTGCCATTTTAACAGGGGTTCTGGAAATTGCATGCAAATCACTGTGCTTACACGGCAGACACCACACCCATTGAGCCATCTCTCACCCCCAGTTCAGGGAAGTTTTACTGACTTCTTAACGTTTCAGTTTCTCAGATGAGTGAAGGCGCAACCACAGCTCTGTACCAGAGCAACTGACTCAGAGGAACCTGACTCCCAGCGGTGACATATGTGAGGTTTGGCCCAATGTCTCTGTGCACTTCTTATCATACAAAACCTCACTTTTCGGATGCTCTGAGCAGTGGAGTCAGACGGTCACTTCTGAAGTCTGCCCTGCCAGAGTTTCATTACCTGCAGAGGGCCTTGACCCTGCACTGACGATAAGACCAGTGGTGAAAAGAATCCCCAGCTCACTGTGTCTTCCCATGACTCACCTCTGCTGTGAGACCCGTCTGCCCTTTCACTTGCCCCTGCATCACAAAATGAAAATGCCACCAGCTCTTCAGCACTAGTAGGGATTGGAAAGCATAAGCTTTTGCAATGAGATCGTGACCGCTAAGATACCCCACTCTCCTTCCTTTGTTCCTTCCTTCTCCCTGTAGTCACCCTCTCTGATTTCTCTCCCTTTTTGACCAAGTATCACACACTTGTCAGAAGTCAGCTCCCCATTCTACCCACTGAAACCTCTCTGACTGCTCTGTTTTAGATAAGGTCTTTAAGCACATTAATTATTACACATTTTACTCTTACTTTACTGACAGCAATTATATCACTATTTTCCTCTTTTTTGGGAGGGGGTTGCTCTGTCTCCTCATACTAGAACTAAGGCCTTACTCAAGGCATGATGAAGATACTACCTGTGTTTCTCATTGCTCCACCTCAGTTCTTGGCACTGTACCCATTGACTAGCTGTCAATGTATTTCTGTTGAAGGGATAAAGTAATAGGTATAATAAACACACTGCTAAAATCAAGCTTTTCCTTGCTTTTACAGCAATGCTATTTACCAGCAAAGGAAAATAATTGCATGTCTTGTTTATACCATATACATTATTTTAATTTTATTTAGACAAGCTTTAAGGAGAAAAACAAGATGTTGAGAGTGGGTTTCTCAGCCATGTCCCACCATGGCTTGTGGGGTCTAGCTAGGGAGGGGCTATGTGATGAGTTCCAAGCTGAATTTGAAAAGTAGGGTAAGCTAATTAAGCAAAGAGAGGAAAAGATCCTTCTCAGAGTGTATAGAAATGGTAAATGGGGAGTCTTCAAAAGTCTTGTGCTTATTTACTTGAATATGAGGGTTGTCTTAGTTGGCTTTGTCAGTTTGACATAGCTTAAGGTTATGTATGAGGAAAGCCTTAACTGAGGAGTCTAACTCAGATTGGTTTATGGGTATGTCTGCAGAGAACTGCCTTGATCATTAGTGATACAGAAGGACCCGGGTCACCATGAGCAGCACCACTCTAAATGCAGTGGTTCTGGGCTGTACAAGAAAGCTAACTTAGTGAGAAGCTGGAAGCGAGGCAGAGAACAAGCTCCCCAAGTGTCCTGTGGCTTCTGCCTCCTGATTTCTGCTCTGTCTTTCCTATGAACCTCATGAGCAAGGCGTCCTTCATTTGCCTTTCTCTCAACATTCTTATCCTCCAAGCTGCTTCACGGTAGTAGCTCCCTGAGCTTTGAGCACCCAGTGGCTTTCCCAGCCCAGGGTGTAAACACTTCTACAGTCCTTAAATAAAACAGATCAGTCCATCACAGCAACACCCCATGCCTGGCACCAATTCCTCTTCTAGTGTCCTTTCTGTAGCTGTGATAAAGCACTCTAATAAAAAGCATCATGGGGAAAGAAAAGTTTGCTCAACTTCTACTTCTAGGCCACAGCCCATCACTGTGGGATGCCTCCTAAAATGCTAACAGGTCAATTCGACCTAGGCAGTTCCTCAGTTGAGACTTCCCTCTCAGAAGACTCCAGGCTGTGTTGAGTGGAAAATCAAAGCTAACATTGACAGAGACTCAGAAGTTAAGTCAGCTCTCCTTGTAGATGTAGCTTCAGAGTCAAAAGGGTAGCCATGACTAGTATTCCTGAAAACTTCACTCATCAGATGCCCTGTACTGGCTCATGGAACAGATTGTCATATCTAATAGCTCCTTCTTTCGTGGTTTCATTTCAACAAGCATGCCCAGAACTACTTCTGTTAGGAATCAGCCACTGAATTTAAAGTTTCTGTCTTTGTTTTAAAGACTAACAGCCCCAAAATTTGAACTGGTTACACAAAATTAGGATGAAATTAAAAAACATGTATGTATGTGTGTGTGTGTGTATGTGTGTGCATGTGTGTGTGTGTGTACATATATGCTACAAAACAAAACATTCAAATAGCATTTTTGAGGCTGGTTTGCAGGTAAAGCTTTCTCTTAGAGAGAATCCATGTACTTATTCATGAAGGTTAAGTAGAAGTCAAAAATTTGAGGAGTAAAATTTGGTGGAGATGGCCAAGGCATGGGAAAACCTAGGGGAGGAAGACAGAGTGCTAGGTGTGTTGAAGGATGAAAGAGGAGATTCTATTATCATTATATTAACAGATGCTGCTCCTCTGTGTCATTATACAGAACAGTAAATCAGGTTTGGAGCATGCTTGATACAGAGTGGAAACAGAGAAAATGCTAGTGACCTAGTCAATGTGGCAACAGTTGGCACATCACCATTATGACATGAGTAACTGCCCACAATGTTTGCAAAACAGGAGGTGCACTGGGCATGATAACAAGCAGGACTTTGTCCTGTAGGTAGTGTATGCCACTGGAAGCTATTGCATTTTGAATTCCACTTGTTAGACTATAGCTAGAGAAATAGGTGTAAATGATATTAAAAGCAAAATGAGTTGACAAGGTGTTAAAATGAATCAGGCAAGATATAAGCAGGATTTGAACTAACACAATGGTGGCAAAAATAACGAGGAAAGGATAGACTCAAAATATGCTGAAGTGGCATGAGGGGACTTTATTCAAATGGTTCTGTGTGCTGGGGTGAGAAGCCGAGGGGGGAAAGGTCAAATGTACGTGTGTGTGTGTGTGTGTGTGTGTGTATCTGGATTAAATGACACTATGATGGTGCCATCAAATAACAGATCACATGAGGGATGCACCATGGGAGCACATTGATGAGGCTGGTGGCCTTACATTGATCCCACATTCACGTGTTGTCTAGGGAAGGGTCACTTGTGAGTGTGGTCCTCGGGAATTGGCAGGAAGCCGAGTGAAGGCCTCCTTAACAAGGCTTGAAAGTCCCGGCACGGTCAAGAGGGTTATAATGCTCAAAGAGATTTCATTACCATCACACAGCCACACGGGTCAGAATCATAGTTTCCGATTACTTTAATGGTATTTTAAATAGGGATTATCAACTTTTGCCTTGGTCTTGCGGTTTTAATGTTATTATTATGTTTTGAGCAACAAATAAACACGAGTAGTCACATGACCTGGCATGAGCTTTTCTATTTTTAAGTTTTGTATAATGGGCTTATCAGGGACTAAAACTCCCTCAGTAGAGGCTCCAAAGGCCTTCTCCCATACCATAGATAATTATTTCATACATATTAAAGCATAGCACAAATGGTGAAAGACCACCTGCATCTGGGATCTACCATGTTCTAAATATGTCTGGTTCTCAGCTCCTGTCAGAATTCGGTAAAGTCGGTGCTCACTGTTCATCTTATGTTTTAGGATGAAGGCAGAGAGATATTAGATGTTCTTGCACTCATCTCATAATGAGATGGCATGTGTGCTTCACGCTGCCTCACTCACCACCGTGTGGGCAAGAGTTTGACCTCTGCAGTGAGGCAGACTTCCTCTGTCTGTTCTCTGTGAACAGTGGTGTGTCTCAGGCAGGCATGACTTAGCAGATAACCCCCAAATTCTTCATAGTGGAAAGATACCCTCTATTTCAAGGTCTACTTCAGGCACGGTGGCTCGTCCTGGATCCCAGATTTGGCAAGCTGTTGTTAAGAGGACTGCTCTGAGCTCTAGGCTGGCACGGAGTAGAAATTGAGTTCGAGGGTAGTCTAGTCTACAGAATGAGCCTCTGCCTCAATGGACCAAATGAAGGGAAGTAGATTGCTTTGATTGTTGGATCATACATTTATATAAATACACACTACAGATTTGACAAATGTGAGTTTTTGTCTGCCCAGTTTAAGTATCCTAATACTTACAGCAACTGTACTTCAGAAGATATTTGTATATGATGTTTATAATAACAATAAAATCTCTCCACTTAAATGATGGTTAGTACTATTACTTATATTTGAAAGAGTAACTCAATCTGTGAAATGTAGTGAGTATAGAAATCCACACAGGTTTAAAATTCCACCTCAAGTTTCCATTAGCTCTTCCTTTCGCTCCCCATTGCTCCAGGTCCACCCTAGCAAGCCACCCCAGGCTTGTAAAACAAGTGCGTGTGCCCTCTAGCTGCCTTAGAATGTTGCATGGAAGCTGCCTGAAGACCTCAGGATACATCAGTGAAAGTTTCCAGAATGGTTCATGAATCTGTCACTTCTTACCTCTGTCCCTCCTCACCTTCATCCCCGAGCTACTTTCTATGGGCTACAATCTATAGAAAATCATGACTACAAGATTTCATTACTCTGTTAGAGAGGACGTGGTAGCACACTTACTATAAATAATTCACGTCACGCTCCCCTTGTCAGAAGGAATAAACAAAGCATGTATCTCAGAACAGGAGCCTTGAGTTTTATTGTTTTGTTCACTTACTCCTAATTCTCCAACCCCAGCTTCCTGTCACTGTGAATTATGGCACCTCTGCTGCATATAAATATTGCATTGCGGGTAATTAAATATTGGGGTAGGAGCTTCTGTAAATTACTTTAACTTGTGTTGGCACTGAAGCCAATCAACAGTTTCTAGTTCTGTTTCTAGTTTGGGTTATTTTCTGACCCTGAACAGCCTGACATAAAAGAGTGCTCTCCTTTGTCCAAGGCAGCCTTTTCAGATCTAACTGCCTGACATGCCAGAGAGCTACGGGTTCAATTCTAATTGGCTGAGATCTTTTCATTTAGCAGTTTCATCTTTAATGAATGGTGTCAGATTATGTGCAGATCTTTACAATGGGTTTTCCATACTGCTTCTTAGGGCAGAGGATTTGAACATAACCAGGCTGGTGGCTATTTCATCAGGACAATTTAAAATTGATTCATACAACTCCTTTGTTCCCTAGGGGAAGGGCAGTGCAAATCCAAGAGAGACTGCTATCCTTTCCTTTACTTTCAGGAAGAATTGTAGAGAAAGGAGGAGGAACACTCTAAATACAGTAAAATTGGGTCTTGGTGAAGTCTAGCAAAACATGGCTACTTTTCAATCAGTAGATCTCAGTGCAGAACTGAAGTCATCAGGGAACATCTTCCCAAGATTAATTTTGGTCTTTCTGTGTTAGAAGGTTCATGTGAATAGACCGCATCCTTCCTGCATGGTCCCACAAAACCAGTGTGAATCAACTTTTCAGGGCATATTCGAGAAGTACAACTTAATATTTTAGACCCTTAAAGCACCTCTCAAGTTACTGCAACAGAATAGTGGAGTGAAAGTTGGCTAAAATTTAGCTTGGGTAAGATAAAATGTCTGCTTTAGAGTCATCAAGATATAGACAGCATTGAGAAGCTATTCTATTCTGAGTGTAGTCTCAGATGAGATAGTCAGAATGGGTGCCCAGGGTTGTGTCATTGCCACATGATGCTGTCATCCACAAAGGCCATGCTTGGGAATTGTACAACTGTGGTACAGAAACATCACAAAATAATCTCTCATAGTGTTTGGAGTATGTTGGGGTTTTGTGTTGGGCCATATTCTTAAATACCAGGATCATACTCCCCTAACTAATATAAACGTCCTTTCAAACAGAGAGACCCTGTCTGTGAAGTTCCTGCCTAGCTTTTCTTTCCTAGGATAAGGCGGGGTCCCTGTTAAACCAGAATGATGTCATTCTGAAATCTCTTCTGTTCTGTAGAGAGAGAATTCTTCATGGACCTTGCAGTTTCCTCAACTTCCTCTTCATTGCGTTTTAAAGCCATCAATTAGCTTGGTGATCCCCTCTCCAAGGGACAAAAGAGAGCATATTTTTATTGAAAACAAACAGAAACTTCTTCCCACTGACAGTATTAACAAGGTTGTGTCAGTCTTCCCAGAGCACATGAAAACATTGCCAGAGAATGGTAGCAACAATGGCCTGACACGGTTTGCCCCAGAACATATGCAGACAATCCATCTGTCTCCTGGGCGCCAACATTCAGTTTGTTAAAGTTCACAGTAATTATAGAAATCCATGCTGGTGCCTGGCGCATCAGTAGGACAAAAAGATAAGAGACAGGACTAGTGCTAGAGAATGGCCAGCCCCACTGAAGTACAGGGTTTCTGCTGTCCTTTGCTAAGGAGGCGGCACCATGATGCTATGATTCACTGTTTTGTGAGGAGTGGATTCCAAAGAAAAATAAAAATAAAATAAATAAAGCCAAAGTTAGACTATCAGTCTCAATCAACTAAAGACAAGCAAAGTGAATCTCTGTGAACAGCTAGCTGCAGCAGCACCTTCAGAGCTGCTACCTCGAGACAAATGCTGAGTAGATGCTGGTCCACTAAAGCG
This sequence comes from Grammomys surdaster, assembly GCF_004785775.1. Classification (NCBI taxonomy): domain Eukaryota; kingdom Metazoa; phylum Chordata; class Mammalia; order Rodentia; family Muridae; genus Grammomys; species Grammomys surdaster. The sequence goes on from NW_021620812.1 coordinate 4,826,718, forward strand.
CACAGCCCTTGAGAAAGGCTGTCTGAGCATGCGTGAACTAATGTGATGGGCGAAGCAAAAGGAACCTGAGGCCTCCCAAGCTTTAAACTGTGGAAGATTTCCCAACTTAAAGATAGAGCTACTTAGAGCTTTTTAACACAAAGTAGACAGCTTTGATACCTTATGGAAGTACATTTATATCCATCAAGAGACACACTGTACACTCAAAAGTGAGTTCTAAAAGCTGATAGCTTAAATGTGTCTAAATGCCCATTGGATAGAATAAATAGAATGAGTTGTGATACTACCTCAAAACCTTTCACTAAGCAGAGATATGAAAAGGGGTCTATAGCTGCCTGCAGAGAAATGGGTTGATCTTACAAATCATTGGCCAGCAGGAATCTGATACAATGAAATATACCATAACACATGTCCATTAGTCAGAGAAAGAGGCTGTGGCCGCTCCCTGGGGGAAGGGATTAAAAGAGATTATCAGGACTGTTTCTGGGTCTTGGGTGCTGTAAATTTTTTTCATTTGGGTTCTGGGTGGGTGTAAGATTCCGCTGAGCTATGTGGATGCTGCTTGTGCCAGGCTATAAAGTGTTTGCTGTTTCGCCATGATTTTATTGACTCTCCTGTATAAAGGTAATCCCACATCGTTTTCTCACTAGCGATCTTCAAGCTTGTGCATTTTTCTCTCTCTGTTTCTAAGCTTACAGTAGTTCCGTATTTCATCCTTCAAACTCCATGTCTCTTGTCGTTAATGGACTTCACCCTATTCAGGCACAAAACATTCTAGATCAACACTGTAGCTGAGACAGCCTACCGGTTGGTAATTTGTTTGTCAGTGAGATGTTTAAGGATTCTCACATTTTAAAAAAATGAGATACTTATTTTTATATACACTTTACATGTCTTAATGTTAAAAAAGGAAATCAGAATAGAGGATTAAATAGGGAGGGCAATGGAAGAGATGTGCAAATGAGGGAATCTGGCAAAGGACAAGGCAAGCTAAAGGCCATTAGGAAAATTATATGGAAGCTAAATTATCTACATGTATGGAAGGGATCTGAATAAAATCACTAAATACACATCTCATGCCACCAAGTAAAACCTCGACTGCCAGAGACTTGTAATATCTTGTTGAGGTGTTGGCCAATATCACAGCTTATCACCAAGGCTATTGGGTATTTTGCATGGCATGGTAAGGTCATACAGGTGAAGACAATACTGATTAGTGTCATCCAACTTGGAGAAATCAAGCTATTGCCCAACTAGAAGCTTCAGATTTCTGACCTGCATTCATGGTGTTTTAAGATACTCCACTGGAGGAGAAAGGTAATCATCAATTCACCCACCTACAAACCCTGTGACATGTCTGCAAGATATATTGGCTCGGTAGTGGTACAAATGTTATAGGAGTAATCAATCACATTTTGATTAGATTTAAGATCCATTCTGTGACATGGAACCCATACATGACACTGCTTAAGTGACCAGGAATCTGATGGTAGATGGATCATGGGCTCAGGGAAACCTCAGTACTGTCATTCTGCTAAAGGGGACATGGTAATAAAATATTTCCCCATAACATACTGCTATACACATGGATTGGTGCCTTTCGTGCACTCACAGAAGCTTCTTGATGAAGTAGATTGAAATTAAGACACACCCACAAGCTGGATAATGTAGAGTGAGAGATTTGAGTATGGACTGACATGTATTCATCAAGCCCCTTGCCTCACATCTCTGGCATCTATTCAGAAAAGGGGATAGAAAGATTGTAAAAACCCAGAAGTGAGGGGTGATTCCAAGGAAACAGTATCTTGCAGACACAAAAGAATGGACACACATATGTCATTCAGAAATGATCTCAGATCACACAAGACCTGCACAGGTTCATGCCAGCCAGGGTCCCAGAACTTAGAAAGGGAAGTGAACACAGGGTTCTACCCCTAACCAAGAAGCTATTTACAATTGACACAGAGTAGCAAAGGGAAATGAGTTTTCACCAATGGAGTATCTTTGGGTTTATCAGGCATATTCCAAGATAGACCTCATGCTGTTTACTGCCTGCCAACCGCTGTGCATGACATAAAGTTCTCATGAGTGTTAGGTAAACACTGTTAGTGTGTGCAAACAGCCCTTTGGGTTCCACCAGACCAAAAGCTAAGAATGGCATCACATCACATTGGACACTTAGAGATGTCCTTGCATGTCTATAACAAGTCTATCTGATGTTTTCACCAATGTATTTGACAGCATGTCATAGTTTATGACTTTATTTTGTTCCATTGCTACAGAAACTTCATGAAATTATTACTATATTGGAATATGGTATTGTGATAACCTAAATCTCTGTTTCTGGGTCATGGTTGCTCAATTTAGCTCTGGAAAAAAAACTCCTATTCCTTTTAAGGTGAGAGATGTGTGTTTTGTGTCATCTCTCACTTGCTTTATAACACAGAAATTCTTAGCAGGGTTTAAACTGGTGTACATACATAGACACATACATATATACATACATACATGCACTCATACACACAAAAATACACATATATACACATACATATGTAAACACATGAATACCTATATATACATACATAAATGCATATACATACATACATACATACAAAAATACTCATATATACACATACATACGTAAACACATGAATACCTATATATACATACATAAATGCATATACATACATACATACATGCATACATACATACATACAAAGATCAACATTTTCTCTAAGATATAAAAACCAAATATAGATCACTCTGCTGTGGTTGCCTATCTCTGTCTTGATCTCTAGAGCTAAGAATTACAGCAGCCCAGTCCTTTTTCAGCCTCAATGCTGACAGTACATCAGCTCATTTGCAGCCTAAAAGTTGCTTTCCCTAATAATGGCCCAGTGGACTCTTTGATCCAAGTCCCCAGAGCCTTATACACAATCGACAGAGGAAGTGGGAGGGTTCATGTCACGTAAGCAAAGAAATTAACATAATCTATGCACACGGTTCAATGTGTCGCTACAGAGATGCGATGATTAAAAACATACCTTTCTCATAAGCCCACATCAAACATGTCTGATCTTCTTTTTCACCACTAGACCTGCTGGGATCACAAGCCACTAGATTCATATCTGCACCATTATCCAGTAGGAACTGAACCAGGCGGATATGACCGTGGTAGCAAGCCGAGTGTAGTCCTGTGATGGAAAAGAACAAAAGAAGGAAAAGAAGAAAGAAGAAAAGATGCTTTGATGTCAAAAGAGTTACCCCATAAACAGGATTGTTTCCAGAGATAAAAAGCCATAATTGATGCATCATGAAGAATTAATTTTATTATTGAGAACACGGGTGATATATTCGGCAATAGAGGGACTCTAGACTAGGCAGCCTTCCATACTGACTGTATTTACTCAGTGTGTTTTAATTTTTCATTCCTCTTCCTACAAAAATTATGAAGAACAAATATTATTGCCTTTACAAAAATAATAATCAGAGTTCAACCGGTATTTTTCTTGAGAATCAAGCCAAGGGCAGAGAAATGTCATAATCATCAACTTATTATGATAAAGGGAACACAGGATGCAAAGGTTGCATGCAGGTTTTAACACAACAGAGGGACTGAGCAACACTCAATCTGATTTTTAATATTGCCATTTACCATTAATTCTAAATGAATTTAACTGATAAAATAGCTCATCCTCTGGGGCTTGACCTTTATCAGCTGGATGCTCTCTCTCTCTCTAGGTTCAACACTGTTATTGAGAACTGACAGCCATGTGAAGACACGATGTTCTCCTCAGTCTTACCTGTGTGCCCATCTCTTCCTCGGTGATTAATGTTCACAGCATTCTGATCAAGAAGGAATTTGACCAGGTCAATGTTCTTGCCATAGGTACAAGCACTGCAGAAGCAGAAAAGAAGAAAGATAGAGGTTTCCTACGTGCTGAATCATGTCTCCACAGAAGTCCTACATCCCAGGATTTCATTCTAGATTCTATTTAGAGGCATTGTCTTCCAAGACACAATGGAAAACCAGTAGAGTCATTAGAGTAGATCCAAACCCAGTATGGGGTTGACGACTTTACAGGAAATGGAATTTGGGACAAAGAAGACACAGGCAGAAGGCTGAACACAGGAAAGCAGATAAAAGGCGATCATCTTCAATCCAAAAGGAACGTTTGTACAGGAGGCCAAAGTTGTCAGTATATTGTATATCTGAAACTGAAATGGTGTGTTGCTGTTGTTTAGATTGTCCAGGAAGTTATGTATTATGAGAACCACAAGAAATGACACAAACTTGATTAATCCAGGACAATCCAGATACTGGTGTATGTAGAACAGTAATGCACACACACACACACACACACACACACACACACACACACACAGAGAGAGAGAGAGAGAGAGAGAGAGAAGAAATAGATAGACAGAGACAGAGAGACTGAGACAGATATAGAGACAGAGAAGCAGAGTAAGAGATAGAGAGACACACGCATAAAAAGAAAAACAAAGAGAGGCAGAGGCAGTAGGTAGAGGGGGAAAGAGAAAAGGAGTGAGAGGAGGTAACAGGGCTCCTGCTTACCAAGGGCAATAGAGTCACATATTAAACATCTGGAGTAAACAAACACTTGTCTGAAATTCTTAGTATTTTGGTCAAGTGTTCTCAGTGTTGTCAGTTCACCTTTAAACCTAGCAGATATGTGTAAGCCAATACAATGTGTATTACACACAGGTCCATAAAACTTTTATCAAATAGAGGTAACAGCCTCAAATTAATCCCCAGGAAAATGACCCAGTTTCTGTCAAGGCTTCTGTGACCAGAGATTAAGTGCTCCAGGTTGTCCCTGTGCAGAGAGCACGTCCACACACTATCCAGGACAGAGAGCACGTCCACACACTATCCAGGACAGGGAGCACGTCCACATACTATCCAGGACAGAGAGCACGTCCACACACTATCCAGGAACCTGGAGTATGATCTGGACTCTGAGCTTGAGTTCTCATTTAATCCTCTCTACTTGCTCATGCTGTTGAAATTTCAGATGGATTCACGCTATGGATCCATAACACAAACAGTGGAGCGTGCTTGTGATCAGCTCTTTCCAGTTGGAGAGAACACTGGCATATTTAAGGACCCAAAATAATTAATATTTTTACAGGTGAATTTTGCAACCAGGTCCATCAAACTACCTAAATGGAATTTTGACTTCACGTGTTTCCTGTGAAGGCCTAGATACATGGAGAAAGGGTTTGTGTAAGGTAAACACGTTGTCTGTGTGATACTTGCCTTGTTGCTGGAGCAGGAGAAACTTAAAGGAGGAAGGGTTCCTTTTGGCTCATAGTTAAAGAGGGAACAGTTGGTTATGCAGAGAAGGGAACCAGCAAAACCTGGAGCAGCAGATCAGCCAGGGCTGTGGTCAGGAAGCAAAGGGAGACAGGGCATCTTGGCTGCTTTCTCCTCATGTGCGTCTTATAGACTGGGATACTGCCACTCAATTTCAAGACTGTCTCCCCTTTCCGCATGTTAAACCCTTCTACATACATCCCTGTATCCAGAGTTAATTTTGAATCCAGTCTAATCTGACTAATTTTCAATTGAGTCAGGAAGAAAATAAAGACTAAGCATGTCGTCCATCAATGATAACTGGCTTTTGTTTTGAACAAGCCAATGTCAGAAATGCCCCTTCCTGCCATTGCCCTTTATAGAAAGTGGTCACTCTTGAGATCCTCCCAAACTATAGGAAGCCGAGGCCGCCTCATAGAGCACATGGATACGTCCACATCTAACCATGGCAACAGGAAGGGAACAGGGACTCAGTTCTAGTAGAGGCAGTTTCCTGCATCTCACCACTTCCTCCTCCTGGCATGCCTTTGAAGAAGCCATTCTTAATGAAACTACCCTGTGTGACAGATAATTGCCGACTGTGTGATACCTCATGAACCAAAGGCAGAGCTCACTTTCTCCCAGGCCTCTTACTGGCTTCAGTAGGATGGAACACATAGCAGTGTGTGTGCTGGTGGACACATTTCTGGTCACTGTCATACCTCACAGAAGGGCTTCTTTAAGGAGATAGTGATCCTAGTATGTTAATGTTTCTACTTCCGTCAACACAGGGCAGGTCTGTAGTAAGTCTTCCTTGAATGACTGGGTGAATAAATCATCACCATCTTGGTACAATGTGTCCTATCACCTTCAACTATTTACATTATAAATCAAAGTGCAATGCTGCCCATTGAATAGTTTATTGTCCAAGTTGATTTATTAGTCTTTTCAAAACAACTAATTATAGGACATGGCAGGTCAAAAGCATATATCAGTATATTCACACCTGTGCACTTATGTGAACATACCTAGACATGTACATGTGTATGTGTATGTATTATACACATATGTGTTCATATGTATACATACATATGTATATGTTTATCCTTATGTGTATAGACACACACACATACACACACATGTATGCACACACACATGCACACACACACACACACACACACACACACACACTCTATCATGGTTATCTTATAATACTGTCAACCTGATTGTATGAATAAATCCTTGGGGTGTTAGTATGGTACATCTTTGCATGTACGTGTGAGGACTTTCACAGAGAGGTTTAACTGAGACCTCTCCTGAACGTAGGTGGCACTGTCTCATGCGCTGGGGTCCTAGACTGAACACAGAAAGGGAAAGGAGGCACCGGCTTTGTAGCAGCACCACCTCTGATGCCTAGCTGCAGATACGAGGTGAGTAGCTGCCCAGCCTCCAGCCATCATGCCGTTCGTTCATGCTGTGCTGGACTGTGCTTCCTCAGACTGTGAGACAGAGTAGACCCTCCCTACTTAGTTGTTCCAGGTGAGCTATTTATTTGGCCATAACAACAAGAGAAGTAATTAAGAGATAATTAGATTTGTTTCAATTTCAAAAGATTTCTGAAGTTAAATGTGACAACGGACACAATAACCTGGAGTATAGTCTCTGTTTCCTTCTTAGGTGGTAGTCTCCTTAGCCTTTCTTTCTTTGTAATGGGTTTTATTGTTAAAAGAACAAACCACCCTGCAAACCCATATTATATTTGAAGGCTTGATGCCTGGTATAGAAGCATGAGGTTAATGTTTGTTTAGCATCAAAGAGTCTTTTACTTTTTTATTATTCCCCAGTGCAAACCAAACAATATGCAGACAATAGATCAGCCTGGAGTCTGGTTTTTAGAGGTTCCAGATTGTTGTTAGGTATGTCACGTCTAGGTAGATGACTCAAGGCTTGTTAAGTTCAAATCGTTATTTTTGTAGCAAAATGACAATCCTTGTCCAGCGAGGGCTCCTAATGTTGTGGCACCTATTCCCTCCTAGAAAGCTCAGGAGCCGCTATGGCTCTGAGTACAGCAGTCTCTTTCTTCATTCATGGGGTACATCTTTCCCAATCCCAGCTGACCCTTTGGGGTCCTTTCCTAAGCACACTGGATAGGGATTTGTGGGTTCGAAGAAAAGAGCTACATCCTGGGTATCCCAATCCCATCCTAACTAAGCTTTTAGCAGCTGGCAGATGGATATCTTGGGTAGACACATTTGCACATAAGGTTTAAGAAAGTGAGGGAGAAAGTGTCGTATTTGACGCTGATGAATCGTAGTAATGAGATTCTTGTCAGAGAGGCCATACAGCCCCTCATGGCAGCTTTTCCGGGAGTGAGTAGAAATATGCTTACAGATGTTGATAGGCCTGTTGCCTTGGCAACATCAGTCCACGTCTTTGAGGCTCTGCCAGTAAAGCAGCATCTGGAGACGAATCCCTTTGCTGCGCTGATGGCGGCACCTGCTTCCACCTTTCCTTTCTGCACCCAGTCAGGAGTCTTTTCCACCCTACCTCTGTGCTCACTTTCTGACTACACCAGCTGTTTGTTACAGCTTTGTATACATGACTTGGGATGCTGCACAGTGTCAGCCAAGCTCAGTGGCTAGTACACAGAGATTCTCTCTACCTGTGAAAAGCTGTCTCGCTGAAGATGTTTTCCTTAGTCAGACTTTCAGTTCCTGTCACGTGGACAATTTCCTTGGCAACTTCAAAATTCCCACTGTAGCATGCCCTGGATGGGAAGAAGATATTTTAATAAGTAGGAGGACACGAGCTGGATATGAGAAATGCTAAGTCATACTCACAGGTGCAAAGGAGTGTCACCATAGATGTTAATCACATGAGGTTGAACCTCTAAGTCACTCTGGAGCAAGTAGCTCACTATATTGTGGTGTCCGAATCGAGAACTGAAGTGCAGAGGGACGTGACCTTCATTGTCCTGAGCGTTCACTGCCATCGAGGAGAAAGCACAGATGTGTCGTCTGGAATTCATTCTTTCTCACCCTTCATAGATACACTGTCATGTGCTTTGCCTATGTGCCCAAGATACTACTGGAAATTGCCAATTACTGTTTATGATAGAGGAAATTAAGTGCAACCCATTTAAAAAGTTATAATTCCATTCTATTCTATTGTCTATTATCACATCAAGCAGACTTTGTTTTAGTGCTCATAAATTCTACAGATTACAGCTAATCAAATTTGTCTTGTTGTGGTGTGATCACACAAGGCTGCCCGTGGCCTCTTTCCCATAAGCATCCATTCCAAACTGACTCCCTTTTTTCATCAGAAGGATTTTAAATTTTGAAAGTCCTGGACTGTTGAGATAGATGGTCAGTGGATACAGACCTCTGCTGCTAATCCTGTGGACCTGAGTTCTCTCTCCAGGCTCCACGTGGTAGAACTGAGAGAGCTGACTCTTATATGTTGTTCTCTGGCCTCCCCAATGTCTATGTCATTTGAAATTTTAAATTAAAAGTTCCATCTAGATCACTAAACCCAGTAGTGCTGATTCAGTGGGTGGAGGTGACAGCCAGCCATTTGAAAGTTTAGGGTGCTGTACGGAAGGTGCTGCACCCCTCAGCTGAGAATCATGACATTATTTTACACACACAGCAGATCTCTGTCTTTTTCTTTTCGCCATACAGTTCTATAACTCTCAGGGTCTGTGAAGATTCTTTGTGGGACCTGAATATGGGAATCAAGAGGTCTCGCTAACATAGAGATTGAAATGTGTTCTCCTGGACTCCTTAGATGTTAGGCTCTAAGAGACAGGAAAAGGACCATTTGGAAGCTCCAGACAGGAGAATGTGAGCATGCAGAGGCTATCTGTGCTGCCCTGAGACAATTCTCAGCAGAGAGCCTTCACTCTCCACACTTCTCCAGATTGAACATCTCCCCATCTATGTCATCTTCCAGTCCACTGCACATCAGACCCTGACTGAAGTGGAAAATTCTGGGGAGTTTTTGGTTTTTGTTTTTTGTTTGCTTGTTTTTGATACTCAGTTGTGTCATGTGACATTATTCTGGAAATTGCCTTATGAAAGGATGTTTTTTGTTTGCTAAGAACAGGCATGTGGTGTTTTTCTGGAAGCTACCTGGAAAAGGGGCATGTGATGTTTCACTGGAGTGGATGCTTGAGAGAACACGTGATGTCTGGAAAGGGTATAAATATAACCCAACAGAGAGTGGACGATACTGTGTAGCATTGGTTCACCTTGCCAGTTATCATAACTTTGCAGAGAGAAATGCACCAAAGAAAATCTTGTGTTCAGGTGGCCTCTTGCTGCTTCTGTGGACACCAGTCGATTGGCAGAACCTGTCAGTTTCTTCTGGATCAAACTGCCTTTGCTGATTCATAAATGGTGTCTGCAAGTGGATCGAGGTACCACTGTGTGAACTGAACTGCTGATATTCTGACAGTGCAGACTAGATTCACCCCAAATATCTATTTCTAAACAGGTCACATCCTCCTTTGCCCTATTAACCTTTCCTTTCCACTTCCTCTGCTGGACTAGAAGGGAGGTTAGAGTGTTTAAGTACACTTATTAAAGCGGGTTTTGAAGAATATAAGCAACACTTGACTTGGAGCTTATAACATAAGAGCACTGAACCTAGTCCTGGCAATATGGCAATTAGTGACAGTAATGTTATCCAGTTTTTTTCTGGTAGCAATTCCAGACACAGGATCAGGGCCCTGCCTGGCTGTTTGTAGAAGCCCAATGTCTGCATGTGTCTGGTGTTGCTGCCATTGGGTCTCCATGAGACCCCTTTAGGGTTGTGATGCTGGAGACAGTTCTTTGCTGGGAGAGCTCTGAGTCTGACACTGCTCTCTTCTGCTCAGACTTGGGAGCTACCTCACATCTGCTCTAGTTTCCTTTCAGAAAACACTAAGACAAAAAATGGCTAGCATAGGGAGCAAAGAGCTTGTTTGTTCTCGAGGAGGGAACTTAGGACAGGAACACAAGTAGGAAGTGAACCAGAAACTGTGGGAGAACGGTGCTTACTGCCTCAGAACTGGGTCAATTCAGCTAGCTCTCTGACAGGACCAATGTCTCAGGGCTGGTGCTGCATGTGGTGGGCTGAGTCCTCCCATCAATCATTGTTCGGAATGTTCTCTCACAGTCATGGAAAGAGGCCAGTCTGATAAAGGCAAGTCTATGACTGAGGTCTTTCCACAGAGGTGTGTCTAGGTTATATCTAGTTTACAGTGAGTACTAACCAGGGCAACAGTCTTTAACACAGTCCTTTCATGCTTTAATCATTATAAATTAGCTTTGGATGCTTGGGGAAATCCTATTGCATTCTCACTTTTTAAACAGTCGCTAACTGTCCATCACTGTACCACTGTTACGATACTCATGTTTTATCGGTTATTATGGCTATCACAGAACCGTTATTGGAAACAAACAGAAAATATTCATGAACCTTATGTTTGTAAATGCATTTAGAATAATATTTTCTGTGCACACACATTTAATGAAGATCATTCTACTGTCTAATTTTTCTCTTGTAAGTTTTGTGTTAAAATCAATAAACTATAAATACATAAAAGTATACCTTCAAAGAACATAAAGTCTAGTTGCAAGACAAGCTTAATAATAACTGAACACCAACTGCTCAATTCTAGGTCTGATCTGACATTAATTCAATATCTGAGGAAGAAAATAATTGGATCAGCTGTTCTAGACACATCTGCTTTATTATGATTTTTCTGTCCAAAGTCACTTATTATTTGGTGTGGTTTTACAAGCAGAAGAAATAGAGAGAATGTTGTTAAATGATGAACAATCTCCAGGGAAAGTTAGGGAAGACCACAGTGACTCAAAAGCGCGTGTAGCTTATTCCTACTGGTGACGTGCCACCATGTAGCAGTTAATGACGACGGATTTGCCTGCTAACTGCTGCATTTGTTGACAGCCTCTCTCATTTATTGTCCTGTAAGGTCTTAAGCAAACAGACTAACTTCAGCTATATCCCCAAAATTTTCCTGCAAATCCTATGAGCAGTGCTTCAGAAAAAAAACCCTTCCCCCAGAAGACAATCCTGGCTCATTTTGATCTGCTTGTCTATAACTATTTGATTTTATTTTAATGTTCTGTGAGAAGCCGGGTAGAGACAGTGACATAGGTTCATGCTGGAGCCCAGGGCATAAGAAGTTTCTTTTGAGGGTTCCCAAGTTTCCACTGAAGATTATAAAGCATAGTGGCACAGTCCTGGCCAGCTGTGGAGTGCCAACTGGCCACCCTCACCTCTCCCAGTGTGATTCCTCTTCACCAGAACCAAGTGAACTTCGAGGATCCCCTGCCTGATGAACCATCCTCCCTCTGTGCTGCTGGCACTCTTCCTAACACTACACACTGAAGGGATGTGGCATCACACGAGGTTCACACAGCTCGGCCATGGTCATTGTGAGATATTTGTTTTTGTCTTGGACTGATTTACAGAGACTAAAATGTAAAGATTATTATATTATCCAGGAACATTGAGATATGATGATATGTATCAACAATATTATGCTCAGAATAGCTTTATCTTTTACTAAAGTCAGGCCTGGCAGTGCAGGTAGTTCTCTGATCCCAGGTGGATCCAACATAGGAGGATCATAGCCCTAAGATCAGCCTGTGGAGTGAGTTCAAAGTCAGCAAGGTAACTTCATGAAAGCTTGTCACCAAAATGATGAGTTATTTCCTAACAGAAGGCAGTTTACTTAGGATATGCAAAGTCCTGAGGCTCAATCTCCAGCAAAGCAAGTAAAAACTCTAGCTAACATATTTAAATAAAAGAGTCTTGCAAAGGAACACATGTGCTTCATTATCAGGAAAATATTTTACTCTCTCCTCCATCTTAAAAAAGAATTATTGTCTACCAGTGGCTTTTGAAAGGTTGTTGGATGGTTGGATAGGTGGAACCTCCTTTTCCTTATTTCTAATTACTGACACTTAAAATAAAACAAAACTTCGAGACTAAGTCAGCAATGACTTAAAGACTATCCACTGTTTAAAATAAATCCTACATGCTTATTAAATAAATGTTCCATCACAAATCTGTTTAATAATTTCAATGAAATATGTTTAAAATAAAGCAGCCTTGCTGACTGTGATCTTATAGGCTCATTTGAATTTTTTCCTTTGAGCTGTGCGTGTATGTACCTCTGGTGTGCGTATTTGTGTGTGGGTTGTATGTGTTTCTGTGAACATGTGCTTGTGTGTATGCTCATATCTATGTATAGGTGCCCAGTGATGGGAGGGTAGCAGAATGGCAAATGGTTGGAGCCCTCTGATGTGGGTGCTGGCAGTTGAGCTCAGGTCGTCTGAGTGTACAGTACATGCTTTTAGTTACTGAACCTTCTTTCCAGCCCCTGTCTTGACAGATATTTAGAGAGTTCTGCACTAGCCCGTGGCACGTTGAAGGGGGCGTTATATTAAAGAACTCCAGTGTTTAACAATGAGTTAGCAAATATTAATGAATGTCGAAAAAGTTCCCATTTTTCAACTTTATCAAAAGGATAAGTTTTAAGGACCATCTCAGCATCTTTAACCTCTTGACATGAGGATTTATTTTTTTTTCTCTCCTGCCCCAAGAGTCACGTTGAAGCAGAGCAGAGACTTGAAACACCTGACTGAATAAGCCAGCTCCTTATATGCACTGAACTGAAGAGCCTGCCTTCTGAATTACATTTTGGACCATTTTGCAACCTGAATATATTCTCTTTTGTGGCATGCCATTTCCATGGAAACATACTGTAAATACTAGGCTGCAAATTGTACGTCCTCTGGGGCCATTCATTTAATCTTCTTCTTATGTGCATTTGCCATGAGAAAAGTCTAGAGTTGTAATAAATCATCTTGAGGGTCAGCTACATTTTTGAAAAGGTGAGTTCACTGATGGTGGGTCTCGTCCCATCTGTCACACGGGGCAGGGTATGCTGTGTTTTCAGCAACCTATTGGAGTGCAAAGCAGGCTTCATATCAAGTGTACTAGAAGGAAATAAGAATACTTAAGTGTTTGAGTCATGCTGCTTTTTTTATTTTAAATGATCCAGTAGGAAGAATGTAGCACTTGTGTGAGTCAGAAAGAAAACGCTAGAAGTTATCCTGTGCAGCCAAGGGATACATACGAGGGAGGATGGGGCTACATGAATTTCAATGCCTTTTGCAGATGAGTCCTTTGATCCTGGAGGCATGCTGGTCATAAGTGCCACACATTTGACACTACCAGGCTTTGGAGTTGTTCAAGAGAATAAAAAGCTGAGGCTGGTGTAGATAAAGAGAGGGAGGAGCGATGCACTTCCGGTCCCCCAGAAGAGCAAGGTAATTTCATAAATGCCAACATGTAGCCAGGCTTCCCACAGGTGTGCCTCAGCCTCTCCTAAGCTGAAAGAATGAATGACTGCACAAGACTTAAATGATGTCCACACCTTGCTTTTGTTCTGATAGTGCACGCTGTTTAGGATAATACTATCAGGTAGATGCCCAAATCGTTGCATGATGGCCCGTAGAAGACAATGCAAACGGAGTTCTTCAACTTCTACAAAATGAAGAGGCTGACATAAACGCAAGCTGTTCTAGCCTCTTGCTGGGATGTCTATGAATCACTGGGCTTCTTCACCACTGGATGAAAGCATCGATTAGCTTTAGTAAGTGATTACCAATTTGAATTTTGGACTGAAGGAGCTGGCAGCTCTATGGACCTGACAACCGTGTCCTTTTGGAGTTTTGCATCCTTTTTGTTGCAAAGGGCAGCAGCTATCACTGATGGGCGTTTAATTAGTTCTCTAGGGGCAGTGGGAGGAGGCTGGATATGCCTGAGAGGATTTTATGGCCAGATGTAGCTCTCGGTGAATCTGTGTCAAAAATAAAAGTCTAGGAGGAAGTCTTCTTTAATGCTACTTTCAAGCAAATTTCCAACATTTATCGAATAAGTAAATAAATTTTCAAATTAAAATAAAGAAGACTAAATTGATGACCATTGTACCTATGGAATTTTAGTATAGCAATAGAGTATTGGTTATGGGGAAGGCTGTAGGAAGGGGATGGAGTACATTGCTACAAGATTGGAAAACAGTAGAAGTGTTTTGGGAGTACAAATGGGAGTAGCTACATAGTTCAGCATGTGCATACCCTTGGGTCTAGAAATTCCACTCTATATATGTATCCAAGATAGATAAGTGTATCTGCTAACCAACGGAGTTACATAGTAGCAAAATGTCGGAAACATTGAATTACATCCAGGAAGAAGCTGGATGTACAAATGGAGGGATATTTGGAGCCTTCTGCAGTTTAAAAGATAAGACTCTGCTTGCTGCAGTGGTGTGGATAAATGGCAAAATTAATCTGGTGAGCAAAGTTTGGAGTTGGGAGGTGGTTATCAGAGTGAAAGCACTTCTTGGCAAAGCTTGACCTGGGTTCAAATCCCCAGCAGTTGCGTAAAAATCTGGGTATTGCTTAAGAATACCAGTAGCCACCCAGCAATTGGAGGCAGAGATAGGTGGATTGCTGGTGTGTTCTAGCTGCTGTGGCTTTTGGGGAATCTGTGTCAAAAATAAAAGTCTAGGAGGAAGTCTTCTTCTTTAATGCTTCTTTCAAGCAATTTCCAACATTTATTTAACAATTTAATAAATTTAAAAATTAAAATGAAAAAAGACTAAATTGGTGACCCTCTATTTATACATACAGGTTCAGAGAGAGACCTTATATCAAGGGACTCTGTCAGAGTAATAGATCAAGATACCACATGGTTTCCTAGAGTCTATGCCTGGCTGTGAGGGTCTGGACACACATTATATACAGACACCTCACACATGCACACACAGAAAATACAAACAAAAATAACCGTAGAATAGAACAAACTATTTTGTGAGGTTTGAGAAGAGATGAAGTGATCTGGGGCAAGAGAGCCTGGAAGATGAGTTACTGTGGGGTTAATGGCTATTTATTGATTGAGTTTCCCATATGTAAATTACACATCCACTAAAGGAAAAGGCAGGTGAAAAGCAACAGCCAGGACCAGTCTGTCCTGGGACCAATCTGTCCCAGGGTGCTCAGTGTCGGGGAAACTGAACTAAAGGGTATGAAGAAACATTCTCAGCTGAGTTCAACAAGTAGACTAATGGAAATGAATTATGATTTCTGGAACATGTTAGCACACGTCCCCAGGGGTAAGGGAAGGAAGGACACTGCGGATGTGACCTAGAGAAGGCAGGCACAGCGGACTTACCATCTGCTTTGTTCCCTTCTTCTACCAGGAGCTTCACAATGTTGAAGAACCCCTTTGCAGAGGCCAGGTGCAGAGGCCTGTCTCCAACTTCACCGCTTACATTGACATCTGCACCAAACTTCAAAAGGACTCTGGTTACCTAGAGGAGCCCATCATTAGACTTTAGTATGGGGAAAAAACAAGAGTGTGCTTGGTGGTGCTTGCCTGTAACATCAGCAACTGGAGGATCAGGTATTCAAGGTCATCCTCAGCTACAGAGTGAGAACATAGCGAGCCCTTGATAGATTAAACCCTACCTCAACCTGCCCTCAAACATGAAATACAGTGTAGAATTCTTGACTGCCTAAAACACCTAAGCTATCTCTTGGGTTACTCTCACCTCAAAATAACAGAAAATTCTAGCCAAACTAGTGAAAAACAGAGAAGAATTGATTATTGAAAAGAAGTCCAACAGTTAAGCAATTTCATTCTGCAGCTTCTCCCTAGGGAATGGTACCACCCACAGAGGCAGTTTCACATTTCAATTAACAACTAAGACAATCTTCCACAGATAGGGCCACAGGCCAACTTTTTGTAGACTATCCCTCATTGAGACTCCCTTCCCAGGTGATTCTAGAGTATGCCAAGTTGACACTTAAAAGTAACCAGGAGAGAGTCACACAGTGACTGGGAGTTAAAATCCAGGAGACAGAATAGGACAGAATCATAATCTGACCTACTTCATCTCTGGGCTCTTGAGATGAACAGTTAGCTAACCACTTTCTGATGTTTTCAGAGCTAGGCTTGGAGCCGAGAACTTAGCACTTTCTAGACAAGTGTCTTAATAATGGGCTACACATCCCCAACCAATTTTATTAATTGTACCTCATGTAAAGTAGAAATCATGGTCAGACTTAAATCACAGGTTGTAGTGAGGACCAGAGGCCATGATATATTTACTGTGCCAAGCACAGTGGCTGACATATAGCAGAATAATACAATATACATTTGATACAAGTTCTCAACCATGCATTATCTGAGTGGCAGATGGAGGAAAGGGCTTCCTCTTGAGTGTACTAGGCACAAGCAGGGACTCTGGGGCCCAGATCCAATGTCTTAGCCATGTCATTGTAGTCTAATGACTAGTGTTTTCAGACCTCAGTTTGTTTAGGTTAAAGTGGTAACAGTAATGGCTCTATCTCTTTCAGATGCTGTGAGGATTTAGTAAGTTAGCACTTGTAAAGTGCACAGAACAGTACTTAGCCCTTAACATCTATCTGTAGAAATGGCAACATGAATCAGAAATGTGTGCATTTTACCCCTCTGTTGGCTAATGGACAGATCCACACTTACTTTCCGACCGTTAGAACATTGCCACCTAAGCAGATCTGCCTGCTCATGCCATCCCTGTGAGTTTATAACAGATTTAAACTCTCCAGGAACTCGATTGTCTATTAAGTGCTATTATTACATATTTAGGAAATACTGTGCTTGCTAGAAGCACCTCGTCCTCCACTTAAAATTAAGTGGATAAGACAAGAAACAGGGTGCACAGGGCCAAATTTGCCACTCTCCTCGTCAGCATATTTTAGCAAATGACAACAGTTTCCATAAATTACTGGTTCGGGGCCTTCTTCACTCAGAAAGTGAGTCCCTTATCATAAAAGGGCCATCCACATTTTAGCATAATTTTTATGGCTGTGACTACATTTTCATGGAAAGCAAACAAATTTAGTTCTTCACCAGCACATATGAGGCTCTTTATCTCTCTGTTGGTTGTGAGGTCAGTCAGCAAAGTAGATGACTTTGCAAGCAGCACCACACCTCCTGCTCCTGCCTAACTCCAGGAAGTATGGAGTTTTCCCATCACCAGACTTTTGGAGCCTGCACCTATACTGTGACCAGTGCCTGACTCACTAGGCACCTGTGTACACTCTGAGTAGCACATCAGTGGACTGCCAAGTTTTATAATCTGTGGATCATGCTTCACAGACACAAGAGTGGGCAAGCATATGCCAGCTCATAGGGACACAAAGATTTGGTGACTAACTAGAGCAGTGCAGACCACAGAAAGTTTCAGTTGGACCCTTAGGGAATACTGTGACATGATTGGTGCCAAGTCAATAATAGGACAAGGATCACACACACATGAACGACTGTTTGACATGGTTATGTACTTACTTTTGTATTTTTGTGTTTCCTTTGGTTCTTTTCCTATTGTTTATCGAAATAGCTAAGGGGCAGTGTTTGAAATCATCACAAGTATTGTTTGTCTTTCACTATGTGGAGGTGAAAAAAATCAATAGACTTTGAAGTTGGAACACATTGTTTTGAATTCTGACTTTACTGTTTAGTTAAGTTGCTTGGGTTTGATGTTTCTCTGCATGGGCTCACTGAGAAGTGGGCTTGTGGCCTGGCAGAGAAAGCACAGGGCCGCAGGCTAACCAGCCTGGTACACACTTTAGTTCTTCTGTTCTCAGTCATTTGACTGGTATGCTACCAGCCCTGTTGGGCTTTGGATGTAATGTTGGGAACTGGAGAAAAATGATTTTCTGAAGAACGGTGCTCTCCCATGGCTGCTCTCCCTGTTTGTGAGGGTACTGGGACATGCTGACATTCTCAGCCCTTCCTCATGTGACTTTGACCTCTTATATCCATATTTTTTTTATCTACTGCATGCTCTAGTTTCCTTTTCCTCCATACAGACAGACCCTGGAGGAACATCAGGCCCGACAGCAAACCTGAGACTATCTGCTGAAAACTCTGAGCCCAGTCACAACCTCAAGTTCCTCTTAAAGGTAAGTCACAGGCCTAGAGCCAAAGGCAGCATAAGGAGGTCTTTCCAGTTCCCAACATCCCCTAGAGAACAGGAAAGAAAAAAAAAAGGCTTCTTAAAGACACCTGTTTCAGGGAGCTGCTGGAAGGGCCTTTGTAATGTGTTTTGTGCCTACTCCAACAGCATCTAAAGAGTGTCGTGAACTACACATCTTCCAAGCAACTCTATTGTTTCATAAAGGCATCCATGGAAAGTCCAAATCATAAATATTTTTCCCTTAAGACATGGAGATTAGAGGTACTATATAAGCTATAGATAGCCATAAACCTGGGAAAGATTTTTTTCCCAATTCAGGCTGGCTGATTCCCATTGCTGCAAACCACCAAAGCACACTCTAATGTATCCTTTCTGCACTAAGATAACAATGGATGACATAATCAGTGCAGTGTTTCTATGGATCTACAAGCTCCTATGGATGGACCTGGTGAGAATATTACACGATCTTGAAGCTACCACTTCATACCTACCTGCTCGTGCCCGTAGAAGGCTGCGATGTGCAGTGGGGTGAAGAAGACTGCATCTTGAACATTCACATTGGCTCCATGTTGCAGCAGCACTTCCACAGCCTAGATGAGAAAGAGCTGATTGTGACGGACCACCTCTCGTAGGGCAGCCAGTCAGTACCATGAACAGCGCCCGATCAGGCAGCCCATTCGAAAACACATTCTCCTGTCCATGTCCTTTCCCTCTTGCCTTTGTCTGAAAACAAACTCTAGCACTTTCATATGACATTTAAACTCCTCCTCAGTCTGATGGCATCACTTGTTTATTCTGTGTGTGTGTATGTGTGTGCATGTGTGTGAGTGTGTGTATGCCACAAAATACACACAAAGGTCCAAGGACAACTCCTACAATGTGGGACCTAGGGATTAAATTTAGGTCATCATACTTGGCCACAAATACCTTGTAAGACATGGTGCTATCCTTCCTAGCATATCTCCCAACCCTCTATTCTGTATAATGAAACAGCTTCCAGTTTCCTTGCTTAGCTTTGTGCTCATATTACCCTCAGTCCTGTCTACGGAGGTTTAAAACACAGCTAAAATGCTGTTTCTTCTAAGGTTTGCTTCCTCAGTGTCCTTCTCTTCATTGCTGTCTGCTTGGATGAAACTATATCTTCTTTGCTTGTCTAGGCAAAGTTTGTTTTTCAGGTTCTCTTGTGCTGTGGTCTGTACACATATGTCCTACATGGACTCATGATTGTAAGGCTGGTCTGTAGAAGGCGCTACTGTTTGGAGAGGCTTTGTAAACTTATGAGGTAAGGATGAATGAAGGTGATGGGGGCATCACTTTCTGTCTTGCTTTCTTCGTCATGGTTGATGCTGACATAAACATTCCTCTTCCACACAGTCTGGCCGCCATAAAGTGCTATCTAATCGTGTGGCCCTTTAAAAGTCATAGACTTAACACTTAGAAATCAAGAACCTAAACGAACAATTAACCATAAACCACCCTTCTTCCTTTATCTTTGTGTGTTTGTTCTGTTCTGGTTTTTTGATAATTTTGTTTTGTTTTGTTGGTTTTAATTTTTTTTGGATTCTTTCTTTTATAGCTTGGGTATTTTGTCATAATGATACACAAGTGCCTATCACATATTAATCTTCTCTGTGTTGATAAGAGTGTGTGCTAACTGTTGCCCACACTTGTAGAGAAGGGAGAAATTAGAAATTTACAAATACATGTCTTCCCCATAGGCAAACAAGGAAAGACCAGAGTTATGCTGGTTCATTTCTTCTCCATTTTCTCTGTCGTTACTTGATGACCCCAAGTGGCTTACTTTAGAGCGCCATATTTTGCTGTCTTGAAGGTCAAGCCTGATGACTCTTCAGGTCTTTTTCAACAGAGACTGACCTCAGGTATTTCCCCTATGGACAGTGTTGCATTCAGTCCTTAAAGTATATCTGGTTTCAATGAGGACTTTTCAAATACAGAAGCTAGTCTTTAGCTGATACACATTTGAGAAAACTTTCAAAAGTCTATTGAATGGGAAACTGGATCTTGGTCTGGAGAGTTCAGAGGGCTTGGTTCTAAGACCTGTTCTGTCCCAACAAACAAGCTTCTTATGTACATGAACCAGAGTTCTCCTCAGAGAACATTGTGTGGACAATGGTCATTTCCAGTCACAGCCTTAGATTTTAAAATGGAAGCCATAGAGAAATGGAGGAATCAAGAAATGGCTGAGAGTCATAGGTCAGGCCAGTGTCAGGAATGAGATGACTCTGCCTTGTCAACCCCAAGGAGCTCATTCATTTATTCATTGTATGAGCTTTGGGGGTAACATTGACTTTGGCCACGTTCTGTCTCAGGCTCTGCTTCCTGATTGTTAGTGACATAGATGACTCCTGTGCAACTATAGTTTACATGTTCACTGTCAGAATAGAAATAAGTCTGAGAGTCATACTTGAAGGGGAAGAGGCTGCTTCTGGAAATCTGAAAATCTGGGCACGTCCAAAACTATAAGCATGTGGTACACTTTGTAGATGTTTTCAGAATTGAGATTTAATGTTTAGAAATTTTAAGTTGGTGGTGAGTAGCAACAGTGTGTACATTGAGTTTTTCTCCTAATAAATGTTGAACTTATAATCTTTACTGACAGAGGATTATATATCAAGTACTAAGGTTTTTCAGTAGATCTTGGTATCTGATGTAGTTTTACCCCCAAACAGAAAGACAGACGCTTCTCTCCCATTTTAAAATGAAGAAAATGAAACCTTGGGGTGACCATGTGACACATTTAGCCTGTATGAAGGGGAAACAGAATACAAATTCACATCTATCTGACTTCAAATTGTACTTCCTTCAGGCTGCCTCTGTGAGCACAATCTCATTAGCACCAAGCAAGTAGCCAAACGACTCAAGCCAGGTTGGAAGAAGCCACCTGTCTGTCAGGCACCATAGATCAGCTTGGAAATGAATGCCAGAGTCATTAATATGAAGTGTAAGGTATCTGAGGCTTCCAGTGATCACAAATCCAATCTCAGAAACTCTCAAACAAGGCTGTAAAGCAGGGAAAAATGAAGCTCTTTAAATTTCTATAATTTCAAACATAGACTAAAACAAAGTAAATTTTTTCCATGAATTTTTTTTTTTTTTACTGTAAAACAACTTTCAAATATTAACATGCAGAGTCAATTTCTTGGACATGGTCCCATAATTTACTTTCCGTCTAGAAAGACAAATAGTCAAAAGCAGGTTTCTTTCTCTACCAAGTTTGCACACATCCAGTCACTGAGAAGGTCGACCTTGGGCCGAGTATCCATTAATTATGGAATACCGGCCTTCTGAGAATCTGTCAAAATCCAAGCTTTAATGAAACCACATGGAGCCCTTACTGAACTATAGGCTTTTAATAGCTTATTTTTAAATTTAAGGAAATATTTAACCATTGAGAGCACTGTCTGTGGGAATGCTGTGTTTTCGGTATATAAAATTATTCAATGTCACAATGTTCAGTGTCATTCTAGGCAGACTCTGTCCTAGGGCTCATGGGAACAAGGAATATTTGGTGTGAAATATGTCCACCAGCCAGGTGAGCACAACACAGACACTTAAAGAAAGAGCTATCTAATCATTTTACCCATGCCTCCTCTACCCAGAGCAGGAAAACATGCATAAATCTACTTCATACTCTTCTTAGTACAAGGACTCCCACACTCTATTTGTTATTATGGAAGATATCTGCAGGTGTATGGCAAATGTAGACATTGGCTCTATTTCTAATCAAAGAGAAAAAGGGAAGATATATTTGTTATCATGTATAAGGGGATTTAATCATATGTAGGAGGGGGATTTAAATGTAAAAAATGACAGTCTGCTTGTATATTAAGAATGTTGAACAATGCAATTTATTAAATGCCTAGTAAACTTTTATTTCAAATGAATCTTTAGCAATTTCCAAGTATTTTGTCCATGACAAGATGTATAATTGAGCTTTAAAATATTATATATATTATCTCATAAAGATTGTTTTCTGGGCTCTCTCAGTGTGGTGTTATGTGCTATCACCCACACACTAAGAAGTATAAAGCAGAGAGGTCACCACCGACTCAAGGCCTTCCTCACCAACAGGGTTAGACTCTGTCTCAGAAAAGTAATTTGAATATATATTCTGCTATTTCAGATTTTTTTGAAGATTAGTATCTTAATTTTTTTCCTCAAACTATCATAATAAAATTTGACATAAAATAGTAAACTGGAAACAAGTGTTACAATATGACCTCTGAACAGTCTGCCAATATATACTTTCAGTCTGTGAGCTGTATTAGATTAATTTTGTATAATCTACAGAAATATAATTAAAGTACAAACTGGTAAGTGTACTTCCAAGTAGCAGAAAGAGAAGGACAATAAAGTTCTTCAGGTTAAGTTGCTAGTTTATTAGGGCAGAAATTGGGTCAGAACTCTGTATATTGAGAGTGCAACAATCATGTTGTAAATTCTCCTCTGTAGATGTGTTCATTTTCCAGGTTATCCCTACAGAGGCCCTGGCAAGCCTCCTCTTCGGCTTTTGGGTTCAACATGCACTTGTACATTCTGCCTCTTCATTAGAGAATCCATTCAGCTGTTTATTTTATCTTTTATTTTTGGTAGTCGGGTGGCAGAGATGAAGCCAGGAAGATATGATAACACAAAAGAATTAGATGCTCCATGAAGGAGAAAGAGAACACGGTAAACTCTTGGTTATAGAGAATGTCAATTAGTCTCAGCTGCAATGACCAAAACACAGTCTGATGTCTTACATCTACTGGTATCTATGTTTGCAGTTAGGACTTTCTTGCTTAAGGGATAGCTCATTTCCAGTTACTTCTTTGAAGTTCTCTTCAAACTCATGCTCAGAACTGCAATTTCTTTAAAAGTTGTAGTTAGTAAAAAGCCACAACTTTGTGGTGTATATCTGTCCATTACTACTGAGAGGAAGGAGAATCAGGAGCTGTGCCTTTGATGGAAAATCCATATCTGCAAAGCTTTCAGGAGAAAATGTGTTTCAAAGTCTATGGCTCATTAGTTCAAACTTGTTCCAAACATTACTAAAGCAGTTGATTTGATTCCTTCTTTGTCTAGTTCTAATATTTAGTGACAGTTTTAATCACTGCACTTTCAAATTATCACTCTCTTCTATAAGTTTTTGAGAGCTGTTGATGTGTTCTTACTTCTGACTCTAGCCACAGCGCACAGAAGTTTGGTCATGGCGTTTGCTACTTTGGAGAGAGTTCCCTGGAAAATTAAATCAATGGACAAATGGCCTTTCCAGGACAGGATGATTTCTGTCCACAGGAGTCTTGTAAGTCTTTTGAGTTCCTTGGGATGCATTTAGAGCAGGTTTGACTTTACCATGCTATAGATACACTTTAGTTACATCTTTACCACGCTACAGATACACTTTAGTTACATCTTTACCATGCTACAGATACGCTTTAGTTATATATTGATACTATTTCTAATGTTCCAACTATCTCTAGGTTCTAAAAGGAGATCAGATACCTGCTGTTATACACTCACCTCCTGAAGGTCTTCCCTCCCCATAAAACAGCTAAATGCAACCTGCCTCACTGGGTCCAATGGTGTCTCAACTCCTCATGGCCTGGACAGCAGGTTGTTTCATATAACATCTGTCCAGTCACAAGACACCCAGTGACAATAATCCTACTTGCTCAAAATCCACCAGTGGGAACTTAGCTCAGAATCCTATGTGGGTAGCATGCTACACCTCATAACAGATTTGATCCATTGTTCATACATGGTTGACCTTACTCTGAAGAAACTGGCCATGGGTAGATAAGAGCTGAGGGCAGAGGGCTGCAGATATGAGCATGTTTCTTATGAGAAAGCCATAGACCACAAAAAGAAATATTTCATTAAAAGAATATTATTAGGCTTGGAATAGAGCTCAGTGGTAGAATGTTTTCCTATTGTATACAGGGCTTCAATTTCACTGGTTAAGGAACAGAAGATGAGGGAAAGAGGGGGAGGAAAGAAAATAGAGGAAAGAATAAAGGATACTACAAATGTTCTAGTCAGAGTTTCTACTGCTGCAACAAAGCACCATGATCAAAAAGCAAGTTGGGGAGAAAAGGGTTTATTCAGCTCACAGTTCCACATATTGTTGATCAGCAAAGGAAATCAGGACAGGAACTCAAGCAGGGCAGGAACCTGAAGGAGGAGCTGTTCAGAGACCATGGAAAGTGCTGATTACTAGCTTGCTTCCCCTGGCTTTCCTAACCTGTCTTCTTATAGAATTCAGGCCCACCAGCCCAGGGATGGCCCCACCCACCCACAATGGGCCCTCCCACATGAATCAGTAATTGAGAAAATGCCTTACAGATGTACTTCTTGAAGGCATTGTCTCAACTGAGACTCCTTCTTCTCTGATGACTCTAGTTTATTTCAAGTTGACATACAAAACCAGCCAGAACAAGGTCCATAAACACATCTCTGGAACTCCATAATGAAAAAGCTAGAATTTATGATCACATTAATGGGGAGACCATAGAATGAGCTTGGCCATTGCTGGCATTGAACTGGAGAATAAATTTTAGTGTAAATAATACAGTGGGATATATATAATCTCTGGATAGCTCCTGCCTCCAAGTGCCTACCCTGTTTGAGTTCCTGTCCTGACTTCCTTTGCTGATAAACAGAGATATGAAAGTTTAAGTTGAATAAACCCTTCCCTCCCCAACTTGCTTTGTGAGCATGGTGCTTTGTTGTAGCAGTAGAAGGCCTGCCTAAGACAGACATTTATAATATCTAATTATAATACCTAAATATAGTGGAAAGAAATGGTGGGAAGCATAGTTAGGAGCTGGGGATGGGAAAAACATCAGACCCATAACTTTAACAGCAAACAGGATGTTTACTATTTATCTATCTTCTCCAGTACATAAGCATCAAATCATATCTCTCAATCATGTCATGTTAGACAAACAAACATATTTACTTCATTATTATGCACACTTGCTTGTCTTCAATTAATGGTAGAGTCATATGTACGTCAAACTATGGTTTTGAAATACATTTCCTCATAAATTTTTTTATGAATATATGTTTTACTTATATAGCTGTTTTCTGTTACTTTATGCTCAGGCTTGAATAAAAACTTCTTGAGTAAAAAGAGGTTATGGTGAGAATGGACAGGAAGCCGTAGTGTACATTCTATGGAGTTTTCCACTTAGGTCATTGCTGAACATTTCTGTAATAACCTTGTTAAACTTTGGTACAGCTCTAATTAAACCTTTGTCTAGAAAACCCAAATGGAAAATCATTTCTCCAGGCTCATAGAAGTATGGCTCTCCTTCGCTGAGATTTCCATATCACTCCACAGCAAAATTTAATTTGGTTTTAAAATTAAGGAGGTGATTTCATAAATAATTATTATCAACAAAATTAAAGAAATCACCATTTTTAAGTTGTGAAAATAAAGCTTAAGAACACAATTCTCTATGTATTTGTATGATTGTATTTATATGTGTCTATGAGTGTGTTTATGTGTATATGTTAAATAAACTTTACCAAATATGCTAATATAGTATCAATTTTCACTGTAATGTGATGAGAACCCTCAGTGAAACACAATGACTGGAGACTGAGGTATCATATAAATCAGAGGAGTAAGGCTGGCCCACATTCACCACATTCAACTCCTTCTAAGAGCAATGTGGTATCAAAGCTAAATATTCTTGTTATGCTTTCATGGCAGTGAAATTCTCTCTCCCTCTCTCTCTCTCTCTCTCTTCTCTCTCTCTCTCTCGATCAGCAATAGGGGTGAAGCGACATGGAGGGTTTTGATATGGGGTACAACCCTATGCACAATGGTGACCTGATGAGACCTATTGTTTTATATGCTGACAATCACCAGAATAAAAGGAGATAATCTACAATGTAATTACAGCAGAGTAAGAAGAGATGTATATGAGACATTTCTGGTTAAAAGCATGAGAGAAAGTGACCCTGAAAAGGAACAAGAAGTAGAAGCTCGGGAGGAAAAGGAGACAAATGAGTAGCTCCAAAGAGAGCCTACAGAAGGTCTGTAAGTGGAGGGCCCATGCCTTCTGCACCTCTAGTCAGTCATTGCTGTGCTGTGCTATTGGCTCCCTCAGGCCTTTCCAATCACTTCTTCATGTGGGAGTCCTATTTTTAAATCTCTGGCTTATACCCCAGGCTTCATCATACACATAGGAACACATAGTATTCTATGTGTTGGCATCGGAGCCTACAGCCTCCGAGTCCAGTGATGATGTCACTCATAGGTGACAAGGACACATGTGTCTGTTGCCATGACAACTGCCATACATTCTCAGCGTTCACCTGGCTGTTCCTTAACTGTGCCTAGCCCTGTATGTGATTACATCATGGTCCAAATAAAAGGCAGAGTGTCTCCCCATCCTTCATCCCTTTTCTCCTTCTTCTTCTCCTCCTTCTCCTTCTCCTTCTTCTTCTCTTTCTTTTCCTTGGTCTTCCTTTGTCCTTTTCTCTCCTTCCCTTCTCCATCAATAAACTTCCTCTCCCATGGAGTTGTTCTGGCCTGGTGTGAACTGTCCAGATATGAGCTGCCATTCTAACACAACACTATGCATTTCAAAAGCTGTGACTTTTTCTTATGAGAAAAGGCCCTGTAGTTTCCACTGTATTGCAATTACTAAGACCTGGAAATTGCAGTAAGAGTTATAGTCTTTCCCACTGATGGCCTAGACCCCTTGACATGCAGTCGGGACATCTTATGGCAGAGGAATTCATACCTGACAAGCAATTTTCTCTGGACTTTTCTTCAAACCAACCCTCCTATTCCTTTATCTCCTCAGAGAAAGCTCCTTTGGAGAAGTGTTTGGAAAACAAAGGTGGTGTGCTTTGGCTTAAGGCTTCATAATTACATTCTGCAGGCAACTCAAGAGAAGGGGCACAGAGAGAGAGCGTACCCCTCACACAAGACAGAGTGGTAGGAATCCTCCCCAGAAATTATAGCAGTAATTAATGGATTCTGGCAGCTGCGTTTAAAAACAAAAGAGATGACATGAGCAATGGCGTTTCAGGTCAGTACAATTGTAAGCACACAGCTAGAATACCCAGTAATTCCTTTTCTCAGCTTCCTCGTTAATTAACACCAGAAAACCAGACTACTTGATGAGCTGCAGGATATCACGTTAATTTTCTGTAGGACAACAGATGTTAGTCATCCATTGTTCCTCACGGGTCCCTTATTTAACAATAATGTTGAGAGTGCTGGCTACAAATACATCTGAGTAAATGGCACAATGAGATCAGTATATTCACAGTTGTAGAGATGCTTTGGTCACTCAAAGCTCCGTTGTTTGACATGTGCTGAAACCACACAAGAATCATGCACATTTTAGAGTAAGAGCCTGTTTTAAAATAAAAGCCTTTCCTGCATCAGCCAGAGATCTGCTACAGGACAGGAGGCACATTAGCAATGAACCCACTAACCATCCTAAGCCCTGTTCACCCAAATTCAGCAGGTATAAACAAACACCCCGGTGACAATGAAATGAAGCTCAGAACCAGGTTTTGCTTTAGAAAAGGATAAAATATACCCATGGCTGAGATTCAGTCTTGGTCTTCACAATCTTACCATATGGCTAGCACATGATAGAATTTGGC
This sequence comes from Grammomys surdaster, assembly GCF_004785775.1. NCBI lineage: Eukaryota > Metazoa > Chordata > Mammalia > Rodentia > Muridae > Grammomys > Grammomys surdaster. The sequence continues at coordinate 4,854,719 of NW_021620812.1, forward strand.
ACAAACAACCTTATCTAATTAGTACACTGTTTTATGCTGCTATAGAGCAATAACAGCAACAGCAGCAGCAACAACAAAAGATCTGAAAGCAACACCGTACTCGGAATCCAGGTTTTCTCATTTTAAGTAATATGTAATCAACTCAGAACTCACCATTATTCTGTATTTTCTGAGATTTAGCAAGCTCCTTGAATGACTTAAAAATACCATGGGGACTAGAGAATCAAATGATATACACAGGGACTCACTATTTCAAGCTGGAGCACAAGCTGGAGCACTATTAGCTCAGAAAAACAGAAGTGCCACTGTAGCTGCTCTCAGGGTCTTCCCTGCTTCTGACAGGAGAAGGTACTAAGTGTGACTCTAGCACCATTGTGGTGTCCTCAGGTAATGGATCCCATCAGCTAGCCATCTATACACCCACTTCTGCAGCATCTATCTGTTATTGTCATTGATATATATATATATATATATATATATATATATATATCAATATATATACACAATATATATATATATATATATATATTGTGTAGTGTGTGTGTGTGTGTGTGTGTGTGTCTGTGTGTCTGTGTGTCTGTGTGTGGTATTGGCCACCCATGAGGATAATTCTTTTTAGTTTGGTCTGCCATAATGATTTATTTCTAATGACTAAGATATAGCAAGTGTATAAAATGCCATTGATAGTGCTAGGGAAATCTGATTGTGACTTCTCTTGATACTATCTCTTTTATCTGCTCTTTTCCTCTTTCTTAAAGGAAAGCCAGAATATGAGTCATCTTGTTATCAGAACCTTATGGCATTGGATAAGAGCAGTACACTGTTAACCTGTCAGCATCCATAGGCATGTGGAAGTACATTGACTTTTCAGTAGTCACTGAGACTGCTACAGCCCTGTTTGAGACCACTCAATTTAGGAGAACCAACTAATTCAACTTAAACATCCATGAAGATAATAAATGTTATTTTATAACTCACAAAATCATGGTGCAATTTTGAATGTTACCACGGGTAATAAAATTTTTCTATGATCCCTAATATAAGTAGCTCAAAGTTTTGGTTCAATTTCTAATATAACTGTAAACAGCTCAAAGGTTTGATGACTCAATAAATCTGTTTGAACATCAGCATTAAAGGACAAAGTCTACTGAGGTAGAACACTCAAGGTACCCTGCAATTAGCCCAGGCACTGTCAAGATGTTTCAAGATGTGACATACCAGGGGAACACTCAAGTGGTTGGTGGCCAATTCTCTGAGATGAAATAGATCTTAGTTCAGAGAAGAGAAGAGCCAGGATGGATAGAGGATTTGAGTTCATAAGTCAGAGTACCAGAGACAAGAGAACTTGTAAATGTAAATTGCATTTGCCTGATGTAATTGTTGGCTCAGAGGCTCGCTGCTGAATATGCTCACCCTATCTAGTTCTTTCTGAACTAGGGCTGGCTGGTTCAACTCAGCTGTTCTGGCTCAAACTTCTCTCCAAGCTGACTGAATCAATCTGGCTTTTCTTAGCTTCTCACTGAATTGCTCTGCTTGGCCTCAAACTAACTTTTGCACTTTGTTCTAATCTTCTGGCCTATTCTCATTCTCTGGCGTTAGTTGCCTCTGCTGACTGCCCTGAACTGCATGAACTCACTAATGAATTCATTTCTACTGCAATGCACTGACTCCCAACTGACTCTCTCTCTTTCTGCTCTTAATTAGCTTCCTGTGCTGTCCTCCTGAGAGTTGAATTTGTCCTATCTCTGACTCATCCTGTCAAATCCTTCTCTGATTTATCACTTTGTCTGCCCCTCAATTAGATGTCACTTTCAATCATAATTGCTTCTTTCTAGAAATTAATTTTGCCTTAAAGTTGTATACTAAGGTAGTGTCTATATTCCAGCTAGAGAGATTAAATTTGGGCCATTCCACCCTGAGCACACAGACCTAGCAGATCTCTGAATATGGTTCATTGCCAGAGTGGTCACATTGCTAGATTAACATTTTTCTGCAAAAGTTCTGCAAAGGAAGACATCCCTGTACATGGAGAAGATGCCCTTGAGAACTACTGTTGACTAGAATGAGAACCATACAGAAGGTTAATGGTAACATTGCCCAGAACTCAACAGGTAAAATGGCTGCTTCTGCCACTCAGGATGGAAACTCTTATGATTATGGGAGTTAGGTGAAGTATTCAGCAGAAAGGGACACAGTAAGTGGTGGTAAGCTTCACCTGAGGTCTGCTTCAATCATCCCAACTAATTCTTCAAAGCTAGCCCTGAAAGCATAAGAGTATACAAGGGTATCATCTGTGACTCAGTAAGGTTTTGACAATACTCATAGTCCATATCTATGGGAATTCAAATATTCAGCAAACAGTTTCATAATATTCTCAGTGTCTAGGTTCTAGTCAGGGGTGCTAAGGTTGCAGAGACAATAAAGCATGATGTTCAGTGGAAGGGATAAGCCACTAAATCTTACCCAGAATTGAGAACTGTCAGAATCACCATGAGGGATAATAAGAGATTGTAAAATAGATACTGAAATCACTCTGTGTGGTTAGACAGCTCAGAAGAGTCATGAAGACATAATATCTTAGTTAGGGTTTTACTGCTGTAAACAGACACCATGACCAAGGGAACTCTTATAAGAGCAATATTTAATTGGGGATAGCTTATAGGTTCAGTGGTTCAATCTTTTCTCATCAAGGCTGGAGCATGACAGTATCCAGGTAGGCATGGTGTAGGAGGAACTGAGAGTCCTACATTTTATTCCAAAGGCAAACAAGAGAAGACTGGCTTCCAGGCAACTAGGATAAGGGTTATAAAGCCCACACCCACAGTGACACACTTCCACCAACAAGGCCACACCCCCTAATAGTGTCACTTCCTGGACCAAGCATATTCAAACTATAACATATAACAAAGACCAATGTCCAACTTACAGAGATGAAAACCATAATATATAACATTAAAATATTTTACATAATATGAATTACAAACACTATGGAAGGGTACTTGAATAACTTTGATAGCCTATTAACCAATATGTGAATGAAGCAGAGAAAGGAAGGAGAAAGGAACAAACACTGGGGAGACTTCAGCCAATGGATGCAGAGGTCCACATCTTTGCATATTCTCTGTTTGCCCCTTTGGGCCCTCCTCCATTATTTCCTAGTATAAAATGCTCATTCAGATCCTTGTATCACAATGATATTTGATTGACTAGAATTTCATTTCATTGTTGTGTTTAGGAGAAATTTCACTGGGAATAGAATTTTAAATGGTGCATCCTTTGAAACTCTTATTCTCTCTTCTCATTTGCATGTACTCAGACAGGGATTTTGCTGGACTCATTGCTTTCTTCCCTTGGGACATGCATGCTTTTATTCCCCTGGCTTTTATAATTTTTCTCCTTAGCACCTATGTGAGCAGTTTAGTGACCATGTTCTAATAATCTCTGGACTTCTTTCAGCCTCTCCTGTTCTGAGGGCATTGGGTTCCATACATAGGAGAGCTTGTGGTTCTATTAAGTTGGGAAAATGTTCTCATTACTTAAAGACTGTGTGTATCTCCTTCTCTTTACTCATGTATCACTGGACAATTGAATGTTGTGATTATCCTCCATGCCACCTTGGGTCCTGGTTCAAACCCGTTTCTAAGAAAAGACAGAAGCCAGAAGACACCCCAAAGGGTCCTTAGGCAGGAGCATGTCTGGCACAGTTGGAGTGGGATCAAGAAAGATAATTAAGGTAAGAACAAAGTGAGCGTGCTTGTTTTGAGCAGTACAGGAAGTCTGTGGAGCAGGGCAGGAACATGAGCTGACATGTTCTGTGACACATCATCACAGGCTAAAGCAGAAAGAACAGAAGAGACAACAAGGCACCACGTCAAGGCACAGCCACAGAGTGGCTGTCATTTTGCCACCATGGATAGTTTGTTTGTGTGTTTACTTCAAGGCGTGTGTCTTCCTCTAGGAGAAGCTCTGCAAGTAGCCCGCTTCCCCCCCCACCCCCTTTTAAGCCTTGAATCAGCTGGGTTGAGTCAACAAAAGACCTTGTAACATATTAGCTGTTCAATAGACATTTGTTTAGTAATCCAGCAAAGGGAAGGGAGAGCAACTGACACCTAAAAGTATAATTTATAATTCTTTCAGTTTCTACAACTGTCCCATGTCCTTGTGGATCTGCATTCAATAAATCTCACTGACATTATTTGCTGCTGCTGACCAACTTTCACACATTCTTCAGTATGAATTTCTCTAAAGAAAATCTGTAGAATAGAAAGAGAAAAAAAACCCTTCTAGAGCATCAAGGTTAGCTTTGTGAAGTCTAAACTGTGGGCACAGAGTCTCAAGGTTTACATATTGCCAAAGACTAAGTGCACACAAGAGAGAACTCGTGATGAATTTTCCTGTCCCTTGGGAAATAAAACTTGATAATAGAAGTCTATTTATAGTCAAGATGCCTCTGGGAAAGCAATAATATTGGGGCAAGTGATCTTGTTTTCTTAAATTTTTAATTAAAAACAAGAAGAAGGAGAAATCTCAGTTACATTTCCCATCAACAAATGGAAAGAACCAAGTCTAGAGAGTTTACCAGGTCTGACCACAGTCCAGCTTTCTGACCTCCAGCCCCACAGCACACCAGCATGGCATGAGTGGTGGAGGAGACCAAACAATAATGATGTATTGCAATTGCTTGGCAAGACTTGATACATTTTACAATGCTATATTTTGCAATGATACATTTCACAGTTGATACAATTGATTTTCCAGTGATTGTTTATTGTATTGAAATTTGGATTTTTTTCCTTTTTACATAGTAGCATTAAGAAAGGAGTTTAAAATAGAGCAATAATGGCTCACACCCTTCTGATTGTTTCTCCTCTGAAGAGACCAGGTGTCTTGGAGAATGGAAGAGCTTTGTTTTACTGTCCAGCAAGTTCCCATGACTAACTGAAAACAAATGCTGATTTCTTTCCTGAACAATTTGTATATAAATAATGTGTTTATATAGTGCAAAGGCTTCAAGATGCTCCCATTCTCCAGTGACACCCTCAGTGTCCATGTTTTTGGCCAGTGTTCCTAGAGGTGCCAAAGTAAGCTTTCTGTGCTTCTTTCAGGACAGAACAAACTACAAGTGAGATAGAGATTTAAAACTTAGTCAAAGGTTTTTCCCTCCTTAGGTCTATGTCTCAGGTAAAAAAAACCCTATCACTGCTCAAAGTCATTTTGCTGAGTTCTAGAAAAAATAATAACAAATGGAGTTTGACAACTTCATCTAACCAAGCATTTGTTTTCCTCCAAACTCTAATCAAATTATTATAGGCAATTACTATCTATTTTCATTTATCTGTTGTTATGGTTAATCTCAGATTCTCATTTGAAATAAGCATAGAACAAACTTGTGACACTATCTAGGTTAGATCCATTGAGAAGGAAGACTCAAATTAAATATGGATGATGTCATCCTATGGGCTGGGGCCCTGGACTGAATAAAAATAAAAAGTTAAGCTGTGTCCTGTAGGAGGAGTTAAGGTGGGAGGAATAAGGAGAGAAAGAGGAAGAATAAGGAGGAGAGGAGGAGAAGGAAAAGGAGGAGCTAGGAGAGAGATGAGAGAGAAGGGAACATGGAGGCAGATGTTCTTGTGTCTGCAGCAGTCAAAGGTAGTTGGTATATCTAGGCTGGGTATTGGATTACACTTCTGATTGTATGGGTTTCTTGTTTCTGATCATTACCAAATATATAAGCTTTTGGATAATTTAAGCATTAGAGTCTCATTTTCCTACTGGGCTTGTATGGATGGAGGGATGGTCTGGGCAATGCTCAGCCTTGCAGAGATAGCATGGAAGATTGGTAGAGCCATCTCCCATGCTAGCATCTCCTGGGTGGCAGGGCTGGTGTTTCTGGCTGGCCATTTCTAGCTGGGGTGCGCACATGGCCTCCGGCCGAGAAACATAACAGCTGAGCTAGGCTGAGCCACCAGAGCTTAGATAGTCGGCTTGACCGGAGGCCATTTTAAATAATTACACAACAGCATACCACAATGAATCTCTACCTCCTGCCTGGGGGGTGGGGGGTGTAGTGACCAGCTGCCCCAAACTTCTGATGCCATGCTTTCATATTCAGGATGGACTGCACACTCAACTTGTGAGCTAAAATAAATCCTTCCTATGTTAAGTTACGATTTTAGTTTTTCTTTTTAAAATGTTAGTAACAAGACAAATAACTAATACTTATATCTTCTCACCTCTCAATACTGCCTTTGAGCATTGTCTTAGCATTACTATATTGCTGAGATGAAATAGCACACGTGGGGAAGAAAGAGTTTATTTCACTCACAGTTCCATATCACAGTTCATCATTAAAAGCAGTCAGGGCAGAAACTCAGGCTAGGCAGGAATCAGGAGGTAGATGGTGATGCAGAAGCCAGGGAGGGGTGATGCTTCCTGGCTTGCTTCGCATGGGTTGCTCAGCCTGCATTCTTAAAGAACCCAGGACTACCCAGTCAGAGATGGTCCCACCCACAATGGGCTTGGTTCTCCACTAATTAAGAAAATGCCTTAGAGGCTAGCCTACAGCCCAGTTTTATGAAGGCATTTTCTCAATTGAACTCCCATATCTCAAACAATGTTAGCTTATGTGCTGACTTAAAACTAGCCAACACAGTGATGTTCCACTGAGATGGTTTAACACGTGTTCTCCTGCTCTGGAGAGGATCATAGAGTCATAGATCTCATGCCTATGGTTATGTGAGATTGGCACCTCATGTCTGTGGTGATCTGGGCTTGACACCTCATATCTGTGGTGATCTGGGCTTGAAACTTCATATCTTTGGTGATCTGGGCTTGATTTAATGTCCTGCTATCATTGCCTTGAAACTATTCCTCTTTTTTCTTAACTTTTTAATTGTTTCTTTAGATTTTTAAAAGAAAAATATGTCTATTCATCAACAACGATACATTTAAAGTTATAACTTATAGTGGAAAAAGCAAGTTTCTCTGGGGTTTCAAATTTCTCGTATGTTGTTCTTTGAAATTTAGGGACAATAAATTAGCATTGTGAAGAATTCTCAGAATTTTCAAAATTGTGATATTTTAAACATTCTGCTAAAAATCACCACACTCTATTTTGAATAGCTGTAATTCTTGTTTAGTGAGTAAAACACACTGTTTAGTGTGACTCAAAAAGAAGTACATGCTTTCACAGGAAAAGAAAGGGTAGGATGTAGTAGAAGCTATTTTAACACTGACTAAATCCAAGTTGGCCCCAAATCAGCCTTCTCAGGAGAGGGCAGGCCAGGCAGCCCTGAAGGAGGTAGTAAAAATTCAGAGATTAAGAAACCAGTGGAACTGAAACCAACATAGCAGGCATTTGGGACTGACAAATATCCCTGACTCTTACTTTAACATTGCCTCCATGTGGAATGTTTATCAACAACTAGTGGGAGGGCCAGACCCCAGGCTCTCCCTCTTTCTAAGCCTGACAATAAAGGCAGAAGGTCAGAAAGGATTTTTTAAGGTTGACCTTGGAAACTTTTGCCTAAAGAGAATGGTCTGAATATTTAGGAATCAATTTTTCTCTAGTAAATAAATTTCTTTCTCTCTTGCATATGTATAAATGTACATATACATGTATATATATATATATATGCATATATGTATATACTTTTTGTGCATGCACCCACACATTTTATACATACACATATATTTATATATAATATATATAAATATATTATATACATATACATATGTATGTGTATATCTATTTAGAGAGGGTGAGAGCTTCATTAAATAATCTAAGCTGGCACTGAACTTAGTATCTCCTTCTTCTCCTTCTAAATTCTGGTACTACAGGCACTAACTACCATGTCCATTTTTTTCTGACATAAATTTGTTTGAATTGTAATGTACAAGACCTCTGTGTCTCCCAGTGAAATGTATTAGATTAAAAAAAAATCAAACCTAAAGAATTTTGATAGTCATTCTCCATTTTCGCTTTCTTTGTCTTAGTTCATTTGCAGTTCTCCTAACATGTTCTATCAAGTGCCCTTTATCCTGCTTGAGTGCACTGCTACGGACAAACACTGGCCCACGTTAAGCATCCCAGACAAAAGACAGAACACCACTGGGAAGCAAGAAGCATTAGCAGCCATTGGCCCTGAGCTCTAACTGCTTGTCATCTGGAGTGGTGGTTCCGGATTCTGTGCTCCATAGTCAGAGATGCTGTCCCATGGTTTTCCTGGATTTTAACATTCCTATTCCCTTTGATTGTCATGTGCATCACAAATTAAAAAAATAAATAAAAGGATAAAGCAAAACACTGAACCAAACCACCACCAACAAAACCATTTGAGGCCATCAATGCACACAGTTCTCAGCATAGGAAGTCTAATATGAGGCACGCCCCAAAACACTACTATGCAAAAAGCCAGGAGCAGATCACAGAGACTCTAAATGGATCTAAGTATAAAGAAAGCCCAGAGGCTGTCAAAGTTAAATGCTATTAATTTTAGAAAATCAAAGATGTAGAATACAAAGATTGCTAGTCTATTTATTAATTACAATCAAACCCCAATGTTGGAGCGCTTTCTTCGGAAGACACCTATATTTCTTGAAGTACTGAAGAAGAAAGGAGTTGCGGTGTACCTGATCCAATGCATTCAAAGAAGAGACTCAACAAAGATACCAGAAGTAGAGGCTTTCGCTGCCATGTCCTCCATGTTGAAGTCTCCAAAGGGGTCTAGTGAATGGATATTTCCCAATTAAAATGAACGCTATCATCTGTTCTTGATACTTTCATGAAACATACCCCATGAGCTCATTGTGAAATAAAAGGCTTGCACATACTTTTGGTCAAGTTTTAGGTTTCATACTGTTATGTGTTAATATATCTCTAGCTATCTTCATTTGAAAAACAAAATACCAGTTCACTAGAACCAAGCGAACTTATAATTGGATTAATGATTTTTTTTCAATAAAGAGGAAGCTAATTAAGCAATAATCAGTTTTAGGAGCCTCCATTGCATGACAGATTTTTTTTTTCCTGACAGCTAGAAGCCTGCAAGTTCTGAATTAATTTGTACAGCAACGAGAATGGCAAACTTATTAGTGTAACTCATTCTAGCTCCTAAATTGTCTCACACTTCTGAAAGAACAGTAATGATTAAAAAGTTCTATTTTCAAATGTTCAACAGCTCTGAGGTTGGCATACAGCATAGTTTAAAGGCAATGATTCTTGTTCTTGGAGGTTCTGAAACATTAAAAATAAAAAATGAACTTTCTTAAAATGAAGCAGAATCTTCCTATCTGAAGCAAAAACTATGCTTTCCTGGGAACCAGGTGACTCAGAGTTGTTTGAAGTCCAGCCTTGCTCACTTTGTAAGTAGTTAAGGGCAGCAATCTGAGGTGGCTATTTGCTATGTAAAAGAGGAAAGCACGAAGTTTCAAAGCCCAGAGTACAAAATGAAGTCACTCTGGTTGCGGTGAGAGGGACAGGAAGGGGCAGGTTTCCTATCATGCCATTTGAAGCCATTCCCTCAGAGGCACATTGCAATCCACACCCCTTGTATTAGATTCCATACCCCTGTGATGCAGGCGGATCTGGCCTTGTCCCAAAGGACTGGCTGTTTGCTCAGCAAAACCCAGCCTGACTTCAGCCTCACCTAAGCATTTCAATTGTCAGCAATTTCTCAGACACCCCATTCTCTAATTTGGGTTGTTGTCTTTTAATGAATGGTTGTATTAAATCAAACAGATAAACGGATGAGCACATCACCACACAATTCTCGACATAGAGAAATCAGAATGCACCGGAAAGACGTAGCTTTAAAAGATTCTAAATACATCCAAGAGGAATCCTAAGTGTGATATGTTGGGCACCTTATTTATTTATTTCTGAGTGTTAATGAAAGCAACTGAAGTGTGGGCAGAAAAAGCAGTGACTCTTGCTCTAAGCTGCAACTGGAGCAAAATACCTGGGAGACGGAAGACTGTGAGGAGACAGCCGTGAAGATCATGTGACCAGATACTCGTGTACTTTTGCTTAACTCAGCAACAACAATAGAACCGTTAACTGAGCTGATGTTATGACTGTTGCTTATGAAACAAAGGGATACTACCATCTAGACACCTCCGCTTGAAGAAAATCTTTCAACTCTACAACTATGCTCAGTTTAAATATTGAACCGATGTATAACTTCTCTATTTTTCATATCTCCTTTTTTTAATTGGATTTTTTTCATTTTTTTAGATTATTTAATAGTTTCAGAGAGCATTTCATTTCATCAAAAAAAAAACCATGACATTGAACACATAGGGAGAAATAGAAGGTAAATGATAATAGAAATATTAGTGTTTGTGTTAAAATAAGGATCAAAATAGAAAATCAGTAGTAATCTTATGTGAAGAAGAGGAAGACTATATTTAGAGCATGAAGATTGTATTTCAGGAGGTAATTTAGTGTGTTTTTTAATTTATTTACATTTCAAATGTTATCCCCTTTCCTGGTTTTGCCTCCATAGACTCCATACCCTATTCCCCCTCTCCCTGCTTCTATGTGGGTGCTCCCCCACCCACCCACCAACTCCCTCCTCCTCGCCCTGCCATTCCTCTACTCTGGAGCATCTAGCCTTCACAGGACCAATGGTCTCTCCTCCCACTGATGCCAGATAAGGCCATCCTCTGCTACATATGCAGCTGGAGCCATGGGTTCCGTCATGTGTACTCTTTGGTTGGTGGTTTAGTCCCTGGGAGCTTTGGCAGGGCTCTGGTTGGTTGATATTGTTCTTCCTATGGGGTTGCAAAACCCTTCAGCTCCTTCAATTCTTTTCCTATCTCCTTCATTTGTGTCCCTTTGCTCAGTCCAGTGGTTGGCTGTGAGCATCCACATCTGTATTTGTCAGGTTCTGGCAGAGCCTCTCTGAAGACAGCTGTATCAGACTACTGTCAGCAAGCACTTCTTGGCATCTGCCATAGTGTCTGGGTTTGGCATCTGTATATGGCATGGATCCCCAGGTGGGTCAGTTTCTGAATGGCCTTTTCTTCAGTCTCTGCTCCACACTCTGTCCCTGTAGTTTCTTTAGACAGGAATAATTCTTCTGTGAGTATTTCCTTCCCCCTTCTATTTGGACTGAAGCATCCACACTGAGCTTCCTTCTTCTTGAGCTTCATATGGCTTGTGAGTTGTATCATGGGTATTAAAAGCTTTCTGCCTAGTATCCACTTATCAGTGAGTACATACCATGTTAAGTAATCATAGAAGTCTCACTTGTAATCCTCGAGAAGGAGCTCTGTGTTTGAAAGAGTTAGTCCTTGCTCTGCTGGGAGGATTTCTGCTGAGAGGACTTCTGAGCAGCACCAGGCAGCAAAGTCCTCATTTATCTGCTTCCTCTGCACCAGATCTGTTTGAAGGAGGCTGCCTGGTCAAGTCATGTGACCTCCTTAGAGAGCAGCCAACATCTGCTGGGCGGTGAAGTCCCATGTATAAAATCTCAGCTGCTTCATCCGTGTTGGAAGTCCCTTGGGAGTCGCTCCAAATTCAGAGCTTGCCATGGACAGGCTGGGACAAACCCCTTTCATCCAATCTTTCTTTCCTTCATACTTGTTCATCCTCAAAGCTTGAAGCAGTGAACACTCTGACTTTTAGGTACCTGTGCTTGATTGATTCCAATCTATAGTACTTTTATCCTGACTCAGAATCTGACTCTTTGAGCTCCCCTGAGAATCATTGTTGAAGTTGACCATCAGATAGCTAAGTCACCCAGAGTCTATTTTCCACCTGCTTCCCACTGTCCTTGTTCCCTCTCTCTACCTTTTCTTACCACAGACATGGGAATGGGTATCAAATTTCTTACCTCAGCTTCTGCTGTATTTCTTTACACACACACACACACACACACACACACACACACACACACACACACATTTCAAAAGTTATATATTCTGAAGCCATGTGGATTTAGATCACTCAGGGCTCTGGGACTTTTGTTATATGCAGTACTTAGAACAACAGAGTCAAAGACAAAGATATTTACATTTGGTGACAAAGCAAAGGATCTGCCTTCCTGCCAGGGCAGCACAATAACAACACACAGAATTGGAGTTTAGACCTAAATTAATTTTCTTCAATAGAATGTTGACACTTGTAGCTAGTTTTTCTACATTATAGCAGGCATCTATGAAACAAATACAAAGTCAGGGATTAGTTAGAACCAGGCAGGGAGTTTGAGAATCATGCAATGGCATGTTCTGGCACACTAGGCTAGAAAGGTGTTCACTAAGATTTTGAGCTTGAAATCGGGACACTTGTGGCTCCTCCGGGCTTTCTCCTGACTCACTTAGCCCTCTGCAAAATCATTTTTACCCTTCTTTACTTGTCTTTAATGTAGAAGTGGAAGTCCCATAATTCCACCAGCTGGAAACAGTAAAGCAAACTGAGCTGATGTCAAGCCAGAGCAGTGTTTAAACTCATAGAAAGCTGAAATTGCGACCCACCCTTAAACACTTGTTCAGTGGGTGTTTGATATATTTGAAGTTATTTCCTTACACTAACAAAACTCTCATGGTCCACAATCCCTCTTTCCTGTATCTCTTCCCATCTGGGAGTTCTTCAGAAACTCTTGTCTCTCTAACTACGTCCCCAGATACTCAGTGCATTGCTTAGAGTTCTGCTTCTCATATTTTATAACACATTCCATTTGTGTTCAAAGTTGCTAAAACAAGAAAATATAGTTTTACTGTGAAAAAATTCAAAATAGGCACAAATGTATAAAATTCCAAGTCATGAAATGAATAAATGATTATGAAGGGAAATGTGTGGAATTTTTACATACATCCCACCTAATTCTTAACTCAGTGTATTTATTGTAATGTCAATATCAGTACATAGTTCCATTTTCAGTTAATATGATATAGCAAACCCCAGGTTCCTCCTCATTCATTAGATGGAGAACTGGCTAAAGAAACCCCTCTGCCTGCCCTCCGACATCCAATGTCTTCTAGACACTGCAAGTTAAGACTTAGAGTCCAGCCACATAGACCTTCCTACGTTCGCCCTCTGCAACAATGCCTCAGAGATGATAACATGCTGTTATCTCCACTTTGATGTACCCATGTCCAGCAGGGTGACATCATTACCCCAAATATAACATGAGTACAATGAATCAAATAAGATAGGCAATAAAAACTGTTCAGAAAATGCCTGGCATGTTGGCACACTTGAGAAATAACTTCCGGGTGACATAATTTGCAGAAAATTTTATTCTGTGGTAGAGTAGGCAAAGAGAATGTTCTGTGAGGAAATCTAACAAAGTGTTTTACCAGATTGCTAATGTCTACCTGATATTCAAGTTTACAAGAGATTGGACTCATGTTAACGACAGAACACAATAGCAAGGAGGAGAACTCTGCTCATGTATTGATAAATCATGTAACTAAAAATAAATCTCTGCACTCTATCATAAAGATGCACAAAAGCAGTCGGCATGGGTAGGAAACACGGATGGCCCCACTGCCGGCATACTGCAGGCAGGGGCTGCTCTGCTTATAGTGGCAAGAACTTTGACATATATGATTAAATTCATGATTCAAGAGAGTTTCCTTTTCTTGCTTTCTTTCCTCCCCTGAAGAGCAGGACCTCACTCTGTCTCCTTCCACTTGTGATATAATTCAGAAAGAATAATATCATGTCTTAATTTAAAGTGAGTGATGTGCTGTGGAGGCTCAGGCCATCCGTCTCTCAGGGCTGGCGGCTTCCTTTCACCACTTACCCTGTATTCCAAAACACGTTTAAATTAAACACATATCAACAGTAAATCTGTCAATGGCTGCTTTATTTATGACACTACTAGAAGAAACATTGATGCCCTTTTATAAACGTGGATAGACGTGTTCTGATCCCTTCGAAGCTGAGATGAAAGCAGCTGGAATGGACTCTGATTCGTCACCAAATTCTACTCTTTTGATGACCTTCAGGGTGGTTTACTAAATGTGTGCTCACACTCATAAAATACAGATAAGCAGAGTCAACGTAGAGAAAGGCCTCCATTTTGTGTACCAAACTTTGAAAATACAAAATTATAAAATAACTCAGGGATTTGAAGAAAGGGAAAACTGTGGAACAAGATGGTTTACTCAGATGTCTAGAATCTGACCTACGTTTGATTTATGATACCTACAGAATATAGATGATTTAATCTCAGAAGCTGAAGGAGAAGAAACTGTTTAAGCACTAGCCTGAAGTAGTACAAGCATGCACAATGCCAGCCTGGAGTAGTGCAAGCATGCACAATATCAGGCTGCAGTAGTACAAGCATGTACAATACCAGCCCGGAGTAGTGAGAGTATGCACAAAGCCAGCCTGCAGTGGTATGAACATAGTTACATACATACTGCACATACATTCACATACAAGACTGCAGAGTTGATGATTCTATAATCCTTATCCAAAATGTTTGAAGTGATCAAGAAACCTTTCTTCTAGCAATCTTCATTTCCAGCTGTTCTTCCTGATTGCAATATTACTTAGTGCCAGCAGGGTTGCGTTCCATTAGAATAGGCATTCCATTGTGGTTTTCTATGTCTGTTCTACCGTGTGTGCTGGGTGAGTTAGAGACAGGTAGCTTGTCTCTTTAATAAACTTGGAATCAGACTGAGATAGGACATCATGGGTGATGGACACTCTGTGGTCCTCACCTTTCTTGGGCCAGACAAGAACCTGTGTCAGCATGAGGCTCTTAGATGAGTAAGTGTATCTCCCTTGGGGTATAAATAATTTATAGTTAAACAGCAAACAATAGAGACTTTTAAAATACAAAATACGTTAACAAAGTGTTTGACACTACTGAGAAGGAGAGAAAATTTCTCCTCCCTTTGAAACCAAGTGGCTTTGATTGCCTTGATTAATAGAGTTCAGTGGGGGTGTTTGTAGCTCTCGAGGTCATAAAAGGCCATGAAACTTCTAACTTATTTATTGACATACAAACAGTTGTAGCCCCGTAGCACTTCATAAGAAATATGACAACCTTGGCTTGCTGTGAGAAAATCCAATCCAAAATAAATGAAAGTAATATATTGAAAACATTCTGCACTCCATGTCTAGTGCAGCATTGTGAACAATAGTTACTTTATGAAGCAACCTAGCTGTCCATCCACAGGTAAATGGATAAAGAGAATAATATACACCACACCACCCCTCCCTCCCACACACCTGGGGCTTGGGATCTTCCTGTAGCATCATGATGACATCTCTGTGTGACCTAACTAGCATTATAGTCTTTCTCCCTAAACATCATCAGGTTAGGGATCTGGGTTCCCTAGAGGGCTTGTGGGAAACAGCAGGGGCAGCGCATTTATCCACCACACAATGAGTACAGGTGAGGTGCTCAGCTTGGGGCAATGAGGTCCAGGGCATCTTTGTGTGTGTGTGTGTGTGTGTGTGTGTGTGTGTGTGAATGAGCATTTTGCCTGAAAAAAATATATATATGTATATGTATATACATATATATATACACATGTATATGTATACATGCATATGTATACATATATACATATATATATGTACTCGTAAACACTGAGCCCCAGAGAGAAAATATTTAAGAATATATTAGAGGAAATTTTTCAGACAGACACAAAATGATTACAAAGAATCATATAGACACAGGACCAAATGGAAGAGGTTGAGAACACATGTAGCCCAAATGAACACTGAGTATATTTAAAAAGAGTGATAATCTGAAGCACTTTAAATTCTTAAAAATTAAGGTGTGATGATAAAATTTAAAGATAAGATATAGCAAGTTGTTAATTTGTTCAAAGATCTTATACAGTTTGGAACTGGCAAACTTGAGTATGCCATAAGAGGTAATTTATTCCACTTTTCTAATGGGTAAAGAACAAAGAATGTACAACATGATCATTAGGCACTTTAAAGGCCCCATTTATTTTTGTTATTTATTACTGTAGAAGGCATCAAAAATAAGACTTGAATACATGGAACATTCAAAATCAAATAGTGAAACAATATTTTAAACTCAACCGTATCAACAAAATCATATAAAAAGTGTAAACGTTACTAATCTGCACAAAGATTAGAGATATGCCTTAAATAAGACATGGAAATTTGGGAACAAAAGCATCCAACAGAAATGTCTCTCATTTCGTGACCCTGCTGGGAGAGGAAGGAGACTTTCAGGTGAGGGCCACTAGCAATCAAGAGGAACATTTTATAATAAATGAGACCTGATTTCACTGTAAAGATGAAGCAATTCCATAACACAACATTTACACCTCATTAATGTGAACCCAGATAAAAACAAAGCATTGAGAAATGAGAGGAAATGCAGATCTCCACTCCTGCAGTGGGAGGGTCTAAAGCAACTGTCTCATTAGCAGACGGAAGAAATGCATGGATGAGTACCTGATCAATATGGTCAGCAAAATGGGCCTTGGTGGTAAGCACAGAGCCTTGGAGGGACATCTGTCAAACTGACCATATGCTGAGTCCAGAAGCAAGCCATCCTGAAGTTTAGTGTCTGTGAAATGTAAGCTTGACTCTCTGACCATAGTGGAGTTACATTGGAAATCAGTTGTAGGGGAAAGAAAGGATATCTAGTGACTTCCAAAACATTTAGCAATGCAGCAATATCAAAGTACAGGGTCCAAGTGAAAAAGAAGAAATCGTATGGAAACTAAAAACTGCTCTGCTGTGTATAAGTCTGAGTAGTCCTCTGAGCTGCAGGTAACACCTCTAGCAATGAGGCAATGCCATCAGAGGCATGGGAGGTTATCAGATCATCCTGGAACTGGATTTTACAGGAGATCGTGAGTTGACTGATGTGGGTGCTGGACAGCAAACTCAGGTCCCTCTTCTGGAAAATCACCAAGTATTCTTAACCACCGAACCATTGCTCTGACCTCCTCTTGCTATTCTTAATGTCTGCTGATTGGACTGGGGTGAGATGGGCTCTCAATATCTAAATTTGCATTTCTGTGATGGATACAGATGCTGAGAATGGCTTCACATGTTTGGTGGTGGTTTGGATTTCATCTCTTGAGAACTCTTTGTTTTATGAGTGCATTTATCAGCAGGACTGCTTGTTTTTTTTTTAATGTTGAAAGTTCTTCGAATGGTCTATATATTAGTCCTCTGTCAGACGTGTAGCTAGGAGATTCCCTCTTGCCCTGTAGGCTGCCCTTTCCCTCAGCAATTTCTTTTGTTGCACAGAAACTTTTTAATTTTATGTAATCCCACCTGTCAATTGTTGGTTTTATTTCCTGAAGTATTATATTCCTTGTAGGAAAATCCTTGCCTGCTCCTGTAGCTTGAAGTTTTTTTTTCTTGAGCACGTTCAGACTTCCTGGACTTAAATTAAGTCTTAGATCAATTCTGAATGACTTTTTCATTTAGAATGAAAGCTATTGGGGCTTCATTTCATCCTTGCACATGTGGAAACTGGTTTTGTCAGCACTATTTGTTAAAAGAGGCCATCTCTTCCAACTGAGCTTTAGACAACTTTGTCACAAGTCAGGTTGCTTATAGCTATATGGGCTGAGTCCTCTATTTTACTCCACTGACCCACATGACTTTGGCATGCTGGTTTTGTCACTGGGATTGTAATGTTATTTGGCATCAGCATAGGAAATCTCCAGCAACTTTTGTTTTTCTTGGGATCATATAGGATAAAGCATATTGATTCATGTAAGGAGGGTAAAAGAAAAAAGAAGATATTTAGCCTTTACTGGAGTTAAGGAAACTGCTAGATTTTTGCCTACTTTAGTTAACAAAGTATTTTAAGTCCCTCTGACTTTACCTCACAGTTGTAACTAACTAAAACCCAGTACCAGTATATTAAAAAATGTTTACTTTGAAATATCCTTGTCATTGATTTCAGAGTCAGAAGTCAATTACACCAGGAAGATAAGAAATGTAAAATGGGAAACACTGTCAAGGAAGAATATGCAATAAACCCACCCCTGGGCTCTTGTGTGTCTGGAGCTCAGAGTGCTTAGCCATTTGAGGCTGGCTGCTTGTCTTAATCACAGTAAGGTCTTCCTTTTCTGGCAATGTCAGAAAAGTTTAAAGTAGTTTTTAGAGGGGGAGTAAGAAATGAAGCTTAAAAGAAAATCTGGGGCTCTCACTGTGATCTTCTATAATTTCAGAGCTACAGTCTAGATTTTCAGAAGGCTGTGTTATCATTATTTTTATGGTGTACCCTTTCCTCTAGATCAGTGACTCTCCCTTGTTGGAAGAGCATAGTTACATCATTCTCAATATCATTAATATGAAGGTTATGTATTTAGTTGAGCAAAGTATTAGGCGAAAAGATATGAAGTTTCCAGGGAGATTAGATTGATTTAATATCACTCTATAAATATGGAGTTATCGAAGATTGGAACATGTATAAATAATCTCAAGATCCCTATCTACTGTGGTAGTTTGTAATGGATCCAGGCTGCTCGGAAGGAGGCTACATGGGCGCCTAGCCCTACAAATCCAGAACAGAATGTTTTGCCAGACAGAAAGATTCCCATTTTAGACTATTGACAAGATTATTGACTAGAATGGAAGTGAGAAAAATTCTGCCAAGCCACAGAGAGATGTGTGCAGACCTCCGAGACGAATGATGCTCCCATGGTATGGCAGACTTCTGGCTTTGAGGTCAATGAATTCATATCCTTCTCTGAATTTTCAAGAAAAAAATCTATCATTAGATGAAGTCAAATTTCCTTCTCCTATTTTAAGCAGATCAGATGTACATTAGAGGAGGAGAGGGAGCAAGGCAGATTTTAAGCAAAGAATTTCATGGCATTCCTAGGCCATACTTTAAAACTTTAGAAAACTCTACAAAGTCAGTTGTAAAAGTTGGAACTTTCTAGGCCCCTTTATATTTCTGTACTGGCTGGTTTTGTGTGTCAACTTGATCCAAGCTGGAGTTATCACCAAGAAAGGAGCCTCTCTTGAGGAAATGCCTCCATGAGATCCAGCTATAAGGAATTTTCTCAATTAGTGATCAAGGATGGGAGGGCTCGTTGTGGGTGTTGCCATCCCTGGGCTCATAGTCCTGAGTTCTATAAGAAAGCAAGCTGAGAAAGCCAGGGGAAGCAAGCCAGTAAGTAACATCCCTCCATGGCCTCTACATCAGCTCCTGCTTCCTGCCCTGTGTGAGTTCCTGTTCTGACTTCCTTTGGTGATGAACAGCAATGTGGAAGTGTAAGCTGAATGAACCCTTTCCTCAGCAACTTGCTTCTTGGTCATGTTTGTGGAGGAATAGAAACCCTGACTAAGACAATTTTTGTACCCCAAAGACCTTCATTTAACTATTCAACCTCTTTGGGTGTTTATATTCATATATGTATAAAAAAGATTTGACCGTGTTCTGCTTAAAAATTGCATGTGGAGAAATGCAGTTGTGAGATTCTCACTTTCTCCTCCAGCACTAATGTATCTTTTCCCATCTTATTGAATATAACTTCTCATTAGATCTTTAAAAATGCTTTAGGGCTTTATTAAAGTATATAATATATATGGCATATGCTATATTATATGTATGTACATATATACATTAGAATTGAACTAATTTTTACACTTGTCATTAGTTTCACACATATATACAACTATATTTCTTCTTTTAAAAGATAACTATTTGAGTCTTTGGCTTATTTTAAAATTGGCATCTCTAGAGGCCCTTTGAGGAGTTGACTGAGTTCTGTATGAATTTTGGATATTAGCTTCTCATCAGATATGTGGCTTGCAAATATCTTCTCCTGTGCCAGAAAAAAAAATGTCTTCTTTTTCTTAACTAATTTAAATAGATGTGATTTAAAATTCTACTTTTGAGTCTGTTTCCCTTACATTGAGATTATATTGAAAAAATCATTCTCTGGCTCAACATTAAGATTTTAATAGCTGGGAGGTGGTAGTGCAGGCATTAATCTCAGCACTCAGGAGGTTGAGGCAGTTAGACTTCTTTGAGTTAGAGGCCACCCTTGTCTCAAAAAAAAAAAAAAACCAAGACAAACAAACAAACAAAAAATAATTGTAAAATATTTTAACTGTGTTTTCCTAGTAATTTTTCATTTCTGGGTCTTAATGTTTAAATCTTCTCTATTTTGAATTGATTTTTACTATTTGTGTGGGTGTGTGTTTTGGTTTGGTTTTGTTCTTTTGGTTTCTCAAGACAAGGTTTCTCTATATTGCCCTACTGTCCTGAAACTGGCTCTATAGACCAGGTTGGCCTCAAATTCAGAGATCTGCCTGAATCTTCCTCCTAAGTGCTAGGGTCAAAGTTGTCTGTCACCACTGGCCAGTTCTTCGAGATTTATTATTTTTAACTATGTGTAGGTGGGCATATCTGCATCGCGGTCTGTGCACAGAAATTCACATGCCAGCAGAGACCCAAGGTGTTGATTGTCCTGGAGCCGGTGTTACTTGATTATGAGCCTCCACCTGACAGGAGTGGTGGAAACAGAACGCATCTTCAAGAAGAGCATCAAATGCTCTTAACTCCTGAACTGCATCTCCAGTACCCCTGTTTGATATTTTTAAGGATCTGGTTCTATTCCTCTTCACGTAAATAGATGGGTTTCTCAATACTGTGTGTTGTCGGGGCTGTCTCACACCTCTGATGTGTTCGTGGGACCTTTGTTTAGGTAGTGTGATCTGTGGGGCTGTCTGTACGGGGGACATTGCTTTCCTGTCAGGACTGTCAGCATTCTTCCTCTTGATTGCTGAGCATTTGGTGATGAATGATCTAAGTTAGCATCCTCTGTCTCTTTAACATGCTTTGGTGGATATGAATACTGTTTTTCCTCTTCAGATTAGGATGTTTTCTGCCCTTATTTCTGTAAAGAGGCTGTTCTTCTTTTTCTCTTTCTTTTTGAACTTCCACAGTGCAAGTTTGAGTGTGTGCCATAGGACTGTTAAAGGACTCTAGGTTTTCTTCTCTTTCTCATTGTTCATTCTTTTCCATTCTTTTATTTTATCCCTCTGTTTAGGTGTTTCCAGATGACTTGTCTCTGAACTTAAAGACTCTGCTCACTCACATCAAGTGCCGAAGCTCTGCAAAGTTACTTGTTGCCGTCACTGTGTTCCCTGTGTTCCATTATTTCTCTTTGTCTCTAGGCTATCTTGGCTGAACATTTTCTATTTTGACTTTAATCTTTGTCTCACAGCTCTGTTTGCTGTTCATCTCTCTTCTGATGTAATTCAGAGTTTCCTTAAGGTGATTGTTTTGAAGTCTTTATCAGGGACTGTGCAGATGTTAATTTCTTTAGTGTCTGGAATGGAGACCTTGTTGCTTTTCCAGCATCACAGTCCATGAGTATCTGTAGTCCTCATGACTTTGTGTTGATACTTGTGCATTTGTAGAAATAGAATCTCCCCTAGAATTTAGATTGATTTACATGTGTGAAGTCCTTTGCCACTTATCTTCTCCAAGGATTCTAGGACTGCCAGCTATCTGGTGAGATCACAGAGAGGATTTCTGCTAGTTTTTGATGGGCAGCTACTTTTTAGGTCAACGGGTAGAAGGATATGGTGCCTGAGTTCCCAAGCATCCATATTTTGTCTTGTTTTTAGCACCAAGTCTGAAACCCAAGTCAACTTGTACAGGATTAGAACTTCGGTCTAGGTGAGCAAGCCTGATGTCCTGCTCTATAATTGGGAAAGGAGTCTCAGAATTTAAATATCCAAAAGTCAACCTGGATTCTGGACCTACTGTAGCTGGCCTATATCTTCAGTTTTTTAGAAATTCAGAATGTAGTTTCAACTTGGAAATCCAGATAAGGGGTACAGCCTGGATTTAGGGTTAGACTAAAATATAAATTGTTAAGAGTAGGAGTAGAAATGATAGTAATGATGTCTATCTCTTTCTTCATCCTTATGTGGCCCTTGGAGTTGAACCTAGAGCTTGTAGAGGACAGCCTGGCCCTGCCTGGGGCAGGTTGAAAACTGGGACTTAGCCGTTCGCTGAGGTCACTGGGATGTATTGTGAAGAGGAGGATCCCTTTATCTTCCACTTAGACATGGGCTATTTATGTTGTACTAACTGTGCCTGGGCTTTGGAGTGGTATAACTCTGCCCACTGTGTGCAACGGTCCTTCCTAACTTTTTCAGTGTTCTTCTACTCTGATGTGCTAGCATCTCTCCTGGAGTCCTCAGATTTTGAGAAGGTATTTTCTTGTACAAATGCTTGTTCAAGTTGATATTTGCGCTAGGAAATGAACATACGGGTTTCCCATTGTTCTATTCTGAATGTCACTTGAGTACTGTCTTTGTACATGCTGTGGTAGTCAGTTGGATTTTGTGGTTTTTAAGGATTAATATGTATGAAGGTATTTATGAAAATTTCTTGAGATTTCATACCCTCGTTTCTTCATGAACAGTGTCATTATAATCTGTCTATTCTGCCTTTGAGGAAGAGACAAGTAATTTTCCTCATCCTTTATAATTTCTGAAACACTTTGGTATTCATAAGTTTTCTCAGTTAGCAAACATTTATTAAAAAGTCTACCATAGAGCAAGACAGAGTAATAAATGGCCATAATCCCAGCACCGAGGAGGCTGAGATAGAAAGATCATAGGTTCAAGGCTGGCCTGAGCTACCTAGCATGGACCCTGTTTCAGAAAAGCAAAGAAAAAAAACAACAGTCTAAATACACACAAAGTATATTCCATGCATCTGTGGGGTCTATGAAGACTTTTTAAACATGTTGTTAATATACTCAAAAACATATGTAATAGACAACCAAATCAAGCTATGCTTCTAAGGCAGGTTGTCTTAAATGCTAGCAGAAAAATACCTAAAATGCTCCTGTTGGTTATAAGACAGAGATACTTCAGGCTACAGAGTCTTAGTGTTATGGTGAATACAGCTTTTCCCCTTGGCTGTGGGGAAACTTAGAAAGCACAGCATAGGGACTACATTATGATAAAGGCAGAGCACATTAAAATGGGAGTAGTTAGTTTCTGTCACAGTCTGTCTCGTGATAAAGAACACGATGGCTTCTGCCTTCACAGGAAGAGGCTCTGGATCATCCATCCAGGGAGATGGAGTTGGCAAGACTGTGCCAGGCAGGAAGTGTCTTTCTAACATGTTGCTTGATAAAACCAAAACATTTTCAGGGGGTGGGCTAGGATTCAGTGAGTGTAAGCATGCTGTACACAGGCCTGAAGAACCAGGGCATTGCTGCAAAATAATGTCATTGTGAAAGCAGAGAAAATGGAACATTCAAGGCAGTTCTGGGAAACGTTTCTCGTCATTACCTTTATTCTGCTAAATTTTACCAAATCTCCTGGATAGCTCAATATATATCTTCTCAGGAGGGACTTATATTGATGGTTCAGAGTGTAAAAATATAACAATTTTAGACTGTTTGGTTCAGACCTAAGAGAGATAGAATCCAGCAACCTTGAAAGGTAAAGTACCAACATTTTATATGCTATAAAATCCCTCAGAACTGCTTCACAGAGCAGCTCCAGAGGTGTGCACTTCTCCTGGAAAGCATGCTTGTTTTGTGAT
>NW_021620812.1:4878619-4884624 GCF_004785775.1 Grammomys surdaster
CACACACACACACAAACACATATGATATGCAGTTGTGTAAGAACAAACACCAGGAAGTAGTGGTAACCCATGCACACATTAGAAGAGAGAAGCTACAAGAGGTAACAACTGTGGAGAGCCAGTCACAGGGCTCTAGACTCTTCCTCTTCTATCTTAATCTCAGCAAGCTTTTGAAAGTTGTTAGAGATTCCCCAAAGAGAGAGAGAGTTACTGAGAACAGGTCATCTGGTGTTCTTAGGAGGCCCTAGTATTTCATCATGGACTCCCTGAAAACCACCCCAGGTTGAGTAATTCTTGATAAAAGTTGGCAGTATCCTAACAACAGCTAGAAGGTGTAGCAAGGATTACTTCCATGTTGTTGATATATCACATACCTTGTGTGTATGTATGTATGTGCATACATGTGCATGTGTATGTGCACATGTATGTATGTGTATATATGCATATATGTATGTGTTCATATATATATATGTGTGTGTGTGTGTGAGTGTGTGTGTGTGTGTGTGTGTGTGTGTAGACAAATGTGTTTATATGTGTTAGGACACAGGTGTGCATATATTATGTATGTGTTTGTAGAATGTATGGAGGACTGAGAATGCGTGAATCAATATTAACACCTAGAAAAATTGAGAGAAAAACAGATTTTCGCAAGACATTAACTGGTTACAAAGGCTGTCTCATTTTGGATTGATTTGATTAGCAATAATCTTTGAATCTAATTTCTCAGGTAATGCCTCTTTCGTCACTTTCCAGGGTAGAGAGCTGATTAGCATCTAATTTACATTTTTATTAGCCCATAAAATATTTCTGGCTTGTGTCCTTCTATCTATCGCATGCCCAAAGCAATACTTACTGTCTAATAGTAGCTAATGCAGGCTACGTCAAAGGTCTGAGTGAATGCTAGGGTTCTCTTTTTTCGTGTCTTACAAATGATGCATGCTTGAAGCATTGCCTATGAGAGTGTAAAATAAGCTGATTATGAGGTATGACATATTATCCTGTCTCAGTCTCTAGACCAAAAGCTTAGACAGGGAGACATGGCCTCTGACTTTAATAAAAGAAGCTGTTGCAACATGAAACACAGTAATTGGGAACACAGACTCTCTGGTTTCAACTTATGAGAAAACCACTTTTGAATGCCATTGAAGACTTAGTCTTCCTAAATTGGATCTTAGCTATTTCAGACTGTGTGTTTAATAAAAGTTTAGCTTCATTAACTAACCACACGACACACGGATGTCAGGTTCAACATGAATGAGTGAGTCGTAGCTCAAAACACACATGGAAATATGTACAATTAAATCTGGTTTATGATAATAATTTGTATGCTGGACTAGAGTGCGCTATCCACAATAGTTTCTATCTGAATTATTGTGGCCTTGAGGGTTCAAATTTCATGGAGTAATTTAGGATATATTTCTTGATCTGAAAACTTTTGTGAGAGACTTGCCAGGTGATAATATCACTCCATGAAATAACAGTATCTGGATATACCCTGGTATCTGTGTAAAAAAGGCTGATGACTTAATCTTTTCTCATATGCCCCCTGTAACCTGGAGCCCAGTATTTGAGATGGGTGATTGATGTGGGCTAAACATTGGTTTCCTCAAACTTGTTTCTTGAAGTATTAGCCTCTCATACTCCAAATGGAACTGAGTTTAAAACTTCATATTAAGCACATAATTGTGGTTACATGTGATTATTAGTGAGATTTAATTACTAGGTAAGCTTTAATCCACTGATTATTGTTCTTAGAAGATGAGGAGACAGAGAGAGAGTTTGCAGAGACAACTGCACAGAGGTGTGACTATAACCACAGTGAGAAAGTAAACCAAGGAATAGGTCCTAGAACAAACCAAATTTCTACTGCTGGGTTTAGTGATTAAAGGTCTTCTTTCCAACTGCTCGTTCAGTCAAATGTTTATTTTACATTTTATTGATCCTAATAAATTCTATGGCAGTGTCTCATGAATTTGAATGTTCTGGGAATATCCAGGATGGAAGGGTCAGCAGGACAAATTGATTGCTGACACATATAGTTCTAGCTTCCAGAGGGATAATCACGTTCTAAAATTAGATCATGAAGATATCTGCCCAGCTCTGTGACCATGCTAAAGCAACAATGACTTGTGTACTGTGGTTTTTCACAATAGACTTGTTAAATCTGTAATGCATAGTCAGAGATGTATCACAGTCTTCAAGAGACACCAGGACACCATTATGCCTTTATTGTGAAGATTCAGACCTGCACAGTGTTTTCCTGACATGTGTTAAGCTTCTGTCATACCCCAGGCTTCCATTATTATCAGGTGAGATGACAGAGTCATATTTAGGCTGAGAAATGGATACCAGGCTCTATGAGGGCACCAGCTTTTACAGTTAATAAATCTATCATCTTGGATGACTACCAGATTCCTTTGTGCTTTTGGTTTTCTTTGCTTTGCCTGACAAAGAAGAAGTAGAAGGAAGAGAAGAAGGAGGAAGAGGAGGAGGAGGAAGAGGAGGAGGAGGAGGAGGAGGAGGAGGAGGAGGAGGAGGAGGAGGAGGAGAACTGAAAGAGACAAGCCTATATATTTGAGGGAAGGTTATTGAAAGGTCTTGGGTTGGGCTTCAAGGGGAACATTGAGGCAGGATGCCTTTTAAAGTAAGAGATTTTGATATTTTTTGGTTGTTGTTAATGCTGTGTAAACAGAGCCTTCTGGGGACTCAGAAGAGAGTTCAGTGCCATGAGATGAAGCAGGAGTTCCTTCTTATGGATCGTAGAAGGGGGAGGTTCCACAGCACTATTTGTAGTCATCTTTCTGTCATTCCTGGGTGGCAGTTAAGTCTGGGAGGCAGGGCTGGTAAGTTTCCTTGGGGGAAGTGAACATTCAGGTGACTGCTGCTCTCCTGGACTATGAGGGCTTGTGGAAGAGGAAGAGGCTGCCGCAGGTGCACAAGTCCTACCAGCCTCCAGCTCAAAGCTGACAAGAGTCACCTCGGTGTGTAAATTCTTAATTGTTTTGTTTTGTTGAGATCTGTTTGGGTTTGAAATAAAGTTCACAAGATACTGGAGGCAGCTATGGTTCTATTATGTTATAAATTCATCAGAGAAAGGAAAGAGCATGTGAGCAAGATAGAGAGGCAGACACACATTGTAATTTAAGCATTCTCTTGTCTGCGCCTCTGGGGGGAAAGCTAAAGCCATTACAAGAGAAATAATGTGGAGAGCATCACAAGCTTTTTGGTAAACAAAACTCTCTACTGAAACACTGAGATGATTTAGTTAAAAGTGGATTGAAAAATCATCAGTTACATTTCAGAGAAATCGGAATAAATTCCAAAATAACTGGGGGTGCTTCTAGCCAATGCTTGGGTAAGTGTTTATAAGCTGAATGGGGAACTGGCTGGAGAGAATACCTTCAATGTGGTTGTCTCATCTGCACATACTCTCTCTGTATGTATACCTATCTGTGAAAAGCGAAACACCCCCTTTCCACATTGCATAGGCCCCCTGGCTGCTATCTGCTTTTCCTTTACTACTGTGAAGGAAGCTACAGATGCTGATGACTGTTTTGTGTACTGGGCAGCTGCAGAAAGAACTGTAGGGAAACAGGTTTGACAGTGTTCTACAGATCTAAGTAATTAGGCACAGAGCACTCTGTATGTTTGGTGTGTGTCAGTGTGTCTGTGCATCTATCTGTCTGTTTCTGTGTGTCTGTCTCTGAGTATCTTCGCATGTATGTTTATATATATATATATATATGTGTGTGTGTGTGTGTGTGTGTGTGTGTGCATCTGTGTGTGTTCTATGTTTATCTGCGTATCTCTGTGTGTATTTATGTGTGTTTCTGTGTGCGTGTATGTGTGCATGTGTCTGTGTGTCTGTCTGTATCTGTTTGTCTGTGTGTCTGTGACTGTGACTGTGTCTGTGTGTCTATATCTGTGTGCATCTGTAACTGTGACTGTGTCTGTGTGCATCTGTGTCTGTGACTATCTGTGTCTGTATCTGTGTGTCTGTGTCAGTGTGTCTGTATCTGTGTGTCTGTGTATGTCTGCATTATTTAGTACTGGGTCCTCACACTCAGACAGTAAGGATCAAATAAAGTTCTCTTTGTGTCAGTCAATGATGCTTTAATAGTTCAGGTAATGACTCCTGCACTATATTTATGGCTGTCTGAACGTATTTTGTTTGTATATTGTGACGATAAGCCTGTTTTAATAATAAGTCGAGTCATTGTGAAATACTTACAAATAATTATTTATAAGCTTGTGGCTTTGATGTTGGGTGATGTGAACTAAAATTCCTGAAAAAAAAAAGCTGTATTTGGCTGTGTCCAAAAACTCCTGGGAAAAGTCTGTGTCCACAGCTATTGATGGAACGGCTGGTATTTCATTACTGTGAAGAGACTGGAATTTTCTTTCTTCAGAGGACATATATATCTTAGGCTAGTGTTAGCTTTCTGGAATAACCATTCCATGCCCCATTCTCTCTATGGACTAACATCTCCGAAAAAACCTCTTAGATCAGTGGTTTTCAATCTTCCTAGTGCTGTGACCCTTTAATACAGTTCCTCATGTTGTGGTGACCCCAACCATAAAATTATTTTTTGTTACTACTTTGTAACTGTAATTTTGCTCTTGCTATGAATCATAATGTAAATATCTTTGTCTTCCAATGGTCTTAGGTAACCCCTGTGAAAGGGTTGGTCAATCCACAAAGGGGTCACAACCCATAGGTTCCAAAACACTGTCTTAGAAGCTATTAACTTAGCAGAATCCTAACATCTCAGGCATGTAGAATGGCTTCCACAATCTCTGTACCTGCCTCTCTGGTGTACCCACAAGTATGTTTTAAAATTGCCTTGGTTTATGACTTTCTTTGTTCTCTAAAACTATATAAACTTCATGTACCTGTTTCTGCACTGGAATATGGAATTTGGGGTAACCTACATCTCTGTTCATGGACCATGCTCATTCAAAATGGCTCCAAAATAAAGTATTTCCTATTTTCCTTAAGATTAGAGCTGAAGTTTAACAGTGACCAGGGTAGAGTCTCATCCAATTAATTTCTTCATTATCTGAATGACCTACACAGTGGTCATAAGTCAACTTTCTAATCCTTAGTCTCTGCACTCTCTAACATGTTAGCATTTGCTACTCACAGAGAAGAGTAAATAGTACATGACAACAGCAGAGAAAGAGAAAGCCTAAGCTTCTCCAGTTTTTCGTGGTCAAGGGATTGCATGATATATGTGTACATGTGTACCCAAAGAGAAGGGGATTCAATGCATGTTTATTGATTGGTCGTGTCTTTTACAAATCAATGTATGCATATGAATTGATAGATGGATAAATCAGAGAAATGATGAAGCCGAACACAGCCTATGTTTTTTTTTCTCTCTTACAGCATAGTAAATTCACATGGAGCCTCAGCTTCCATTCTGCATATCTGAGAACTTGCAGCCTGTGTGATCTCCCATTTTTGAATACAGACAGTTGCCTATGTCAATGGAAATTTCATTGTAAAATTGTTTAACAGAGTTCACGATTACGGGGGAACAAACACACCAGAGACACTAGTGGAGGGTTTAGATTTGTTATGTGGGAGACAAAGTCCTGTCCAAGTCAGAATCATGCACTGTTTCACAGCAAATGCAGGTGACAAAGGCCTTCACTACCTCGAAAAAGCAGCTCTCTCTCATTCACTGGCTTTGCCCTGCCAGTACCCCAAGAGTTAAATAGAGCAGTGAGTTTGCACCTGCACTTGGCTTAGTTAAGAAAAGTACACATGGCACTCAACTCCATTTCATGCCCAAAGTGTCACCCCATTGGCTTTCCTAGGTGCTGGGACAGCCCTCTCTTCCCACTTTCTCTCACAGCAGGGACCAGTAATCTTTCCTCTTATTCAGGGATCCTCTCTGAGTTAATTCTTCCCTTCAGCCCTCCAGCCTAAGTCAACTAACTTTCTTTCTTCCTTCCTTCTCTTCTTCCCTCCCTCCCTCCCTCCCTCCCTCCCTCCCTCC
>NW_021620812.1:4884724-4922108 GCF_004785775.1 Grammomys surdaster
TTCCTTTCTTTCTTTCTTTCTTTCTTTCTTTCTTTCTTTCTGTCTTTCTTCCTTTCTTTCTTTCTTTCTTGGATATTCTATCTACACTCCAGATGCCATTCCCTTACTCCATTTTCCTCCCTCATCCAGGAACTCCCCATCCCATCCCCCCTCCTCCTGCCTTTATGAGGATGTGCCCCCACCCACTCCCCCACTCCTACCTCCCCACCCTTGAATTCCCCCACACTTGGCATCCAGCCTTCATGGGACCAAGAATCTCCTCTCCCACCTATGTCCGACAAGGCCCTCCTCTTTTACATATACAGCTAGAGCCATAGGTCCCTCTCTATGTGCTCCCAGGCTGGTGGTTTAGATACTGGGAGCTCTGGTTGGTTGGTATTGTTGCTCTCCTCATGGGGCTGCAAACCCTTTCAGCTCCTTCAGCTCCTTCTCTCTAACTCCTCCATTGGGAACTCCTTGATCAGTTCAATGGTTAGCCGTGAGCATCTGCCTCTAAATATGTCAGACTCTGGTGGACCTCTAAGGATACAGTCACATCAGGCTCCTGTCAGCATGCACTTTCTGACATCCACATCAGCATCTACCTTTGGTGACTGCACATGGGATGGATACCCAGGTGGAATGGTCTCCAAACAGCCCCTCCTTCAGTTTCTGTCCCACACTTTGTCTCTATATTTGCTCCCTTGAGAATTTTGTTACTCCTTCTAAGAAGGACCAAAGCACCCATACTTGGTCTTCCTTCTTCATAAGCTTCATGTGGTTTGTGAGTTGCATCTTGGGTATTGCGAGCTTCTGGGCTAATATCCAATTATCAGTGAGTGAATACCATATGTCTTCTTTTGTGATTGGGTTACCTCACTCAGGATGATATTTTCTAGTTCCATCCATTTACCTAAGAATTTCTTGAATTCATTGTTTTTAATAGCTGAGTAATACTCCATTGTGTAAAT
Organism: Grammomys surdaster; assembly: GCF_004785775.1. NCBI lineage: Eukaryota > Metazoa > Chordata > Mammalia > Rodentia > Muridae > Grammomys > Grammomys surdaster. The sequence goes on from NW_021620812.1 coordinate 4,885,675, forward strand.
GTACCACATTTTCTGTATCCATTCCTCTGTTGAAGGACATCTGGGTTCTTTCCAGCTTCTGGCTATTATAATTAAGGCTGCTATGAACATAGTGGAGCATATGTCCTTGTTATATGTTGGAGCATCTTCTGGGTATATGCCCAGGAGTGGTATAGCTGGGTCCTCAGTTAATGCTAAGTCCAATTTTCTGAGGAACCACGAAACTGATTTCCGTGGTTGCACCATCTTGCAATCCCACCAACAATGGAGGAGTGTTCCTCTTTCTTCACATCCTTGCCAGCATGTGCTATCACCTGAGTTTTTGATCTTAGCCAATCTGACTGGTGTGAGGTGGAACCTAGGGTTGTTTTGATTTGCATTTCCCTGATGACTAAGGATGGTGAAAATTTCTTTAGGTGCTTCTTGGCCATTCGAGTTTCCTCAGTTGAGAATTCTTTGTTTAGTTCTGTACCCCATTTTTTAATAGGGTTATTTGGTTGTCTGGAGTCTAATTTCTTGAGTTCTTTGTATATTTTAGATATTATCCCTCTATTGGATGTAGGATTGGTAAAGATCTTTTCCTAGTCTGTTGGTTGCCGTTTTGTCTTATTGACAGTGTCCTTTGCCTTACAGAAGCTTTGCAATTTTATGAGGTCCCATTTGTCAATTATTGATCTTAGAGCATAAGCCATTGGTGTTCTGTTCAGGAACTTTTCCCCTGTGCCCAATATTCAAGGCTCTTCCCCACCTTCTTTTCTGTTAGATTCAGTGTGGCTTCTGGGAATGAAACTCAGCCCTCAAGCTCAGCTGATGAGCCATTTCTTCAGCTCAAACATGTACAATTGAATATGGTGATTTAGGGTGATTTTTTTTATTTGTTTTTGTGTTTTGTTCTTTTTGGGAGAGGACAAAGATAGCATTTCACCGAATTACTTTTCTTACCTGACCAATGACTTAATTAGGACGATGTGTAAGAGTAGAACAAAGGATGCTGAGCCCAAACCCATTTCATGTACAGCTGGTTACTGGCTATAGGAGTCATTAAGCTTTGTACACTGGGTAGGTAGGGAAATCGGGTAATGCACTAAGAAATTAGCACTGGTAGAGACCTACCTGAATTGTTTTATTAGAGTTTGCCCTGAGCAGGTAAAATCAATGATCTGTTTGTCCCTAATTCACAGCCTAAGAAAACAAGGCCGTTTGAAGATGCTGAAGAGAGTAGCCTGCTAAACATCACTTGCAAATTCATCAGCTCATTAAAGGTTGGGCATCCTTCAGAGGAGTGCCAGAAATATTTTTCAGCTCTTCTACTAAGATTTCTTAATGTTTACGGCTCTAGTTGAAATTTTATACTTTTGATAGGCAAGAAGAAAACGCTTTTAAGTAACTTTACTGAGGTTTCTGTCTTTCCCCATAAACAGTGACAACTGATGCTATACGTTTACAACAATACCTCTGAATATCTGTGTTAATCTTTCAGTGAGTAAGATTTTGTAGCGATGAGAAAGAATAGCATAAGGGAAAATCTTCTGTTCCCAACATGACACTGTTACCTGTGAGGACCTGCGGAGTCGCATCTTTAGGAGACATGGCTCAAACATATGTCATAGATTTTACATGTGGCTTTATCCATGTCTCTTTTCACACTTGTTTGAGGGATTGTGTATTGCTGAAAATAGGTACTGTTGAATTTGAGATATGAAAAATTTCAAAAGTAACTATTTAACAAGGAGGTGGAGGGCCGCTATCTACTACCTTAATGAACTTTGCAAGCGGGTACATCTTAGTAGAGCTCGGAAGGGGTGGGATTTTGAACAGAATGACCAGGATTCCAGACAGAATCTGTACTCAATGGCTCTGTCATTGTAAGAAATTTTCTCTCAGGAGACCTGATGTGCTACCTAATTCATCAGGGACAATAAAAAAACTACTCCAGTGTGCGTAAAGTTAGCCACGTGTTTTCACAGTGGTCTGTTTAAAATGTAATACTTGATAAAGCTAAGAAAAGATTGGATACCTTCTCAGAACCTTATCTTGCTGATGACGCATCCAGCATACCCACCCACTCCCAACTCCCCATGATTATTGTGGCTCCTGCAGTGTCTGGGCATTTGTGAGCATTGGGTCTCGAGCCTGTGTGCTTCCACTGTCAGAGCTATGCCACGACACTCAGGCTTCTGGTTCAGAATCACGATCCTTCAGAATCTCTGACATAGAGCTCATGTAAGTGATGCCTACTTCTCCAGAGTTGCCATATTTTATCACTCTACAGTACTCACTGGCAACTCAGATTATATAATATCTTCTTTTCTTCTTCGTTGTCTGACTCTTGTATTTAACTGCGCTCCACAGAAATGGAGATTTTGTCTGCTGTCTTGGTCCTGCCATCTAAGCACTCAGAACAGTGTCTGAGGTATATTTGTGTTTAATAAATGTCTTTTCATTGTATATATTTTTTCATGTATATATATATATGAAAAAAATATATATATTTGCATATATATATTTGCATTTCTCCTCACTTTGTAGGAAGCAATCTTCAGGGTGCTTCGTGTGGAAACTTTAATTAGACTAGAAAATAGTTATTTTCTAGGAGTTGAAGCCAGAATTTTGCATGTGTCAGGCAATAATCTACCACTGAGTTATAACCTAACCTGTCCATTACTGTTTTCCAAATAAAGAAAGCAGAGCATAAGAGTTAGTAACTTCCTCAAAGAAAGGAGAGAAAGCTGTTGTGGCCACGCTGCCTGAGTGCAAAGCATTTGCTTTCAACACAGCATAGCATATCTTATATCCAGGCATCTTTATATTAATTGGTATTTCAGTATGTTGTTATACAATGCTCCCAACTCAGTATAAAATCACATTGACATAGCTAAACTTCCCTGTCAGGGTAAATGTGTCCAGTAGTTAGAAAAAAGCAGAATAAGACCTAGGATCTGAAAATACCAGTGTCTCACACAATGACATACGATTAGAAAAGGCTGGTAACATTTTTTTTCTTCTCCCGATGTGGGAGAGGCCAGACTCACGTCCCGGTGTCCAGCTATTGCGGCTACGTGGAGGGCCGTGAGGCCGCCGTACCCCACTTGCTGAACATCTGCTCCGCTGTGCAACAGTGAAGTGATAAGTTCCAGGCTATCCTGTAATGAGACACAACTTGAGTGGTTTTTTTCCACTAAAAGCAGATGGTGAGGCTGTGCGCAGGGTGCTGTTGATTTCCTGGTTATCCGAGGCTTGGGTGTTCAGAGAAAGCCTAAGTGCGACTTCTGAGGAGAGCTTGAATTGGTAAGCAGAATGGACCAAATTGCAGAATGGAGTAGCACCCATCGACCCTTGCCACATAATTGGGACAGGTGGAAAGAGTACTTCTCTGTGGCAAGGTTGCTCAATAGTATCAATCATCCAAGTGTCAAGCCTACAAACATGACTTGTTAGTAACTAACACCAACCCCACAGAAGTCAGGAGCTTACAGGAAGAGTGTAAAATTAAAGGTTCTTTTTTTTTTTTTGAGAATGAGGATGAAACATTTCTTCTAAGATGAAAATGTAACAAACACAGAACAAACCACAATTCACTGGACTTTTGTGGTAATTATATAATTCTTATTTCTAATACAATGGCATCATGGGGCATACACAATAACTCAGTATTGTCTAACTTGGTTCAGAACATGAGAGGGTGATGTGATGGCCCGTGTACTCACAAACCCCCAGATATTGGCAGAAACACAAAGTTCTGTCTGCTTCACCCTCTATTAAAAATTCAAAGAAGGCATGGCAGTGCGTGCCTGCAATGCCAGCAGTTGGGAGGCTGAAGCCAGTCTCTGTCTCAATAAATAAATGAGTCATAAGTAAATAAATAAATACATAATCTCAATGTCTATAATACTTGGAGTATGGATGCCTGACGTGTCAGGGAAGAGGAATCTTCACAAGATGCACCACTTATGAACTAAATCTCGTAATTTTGAAATTCAACAATATAAATAATATTCCACTGCTTACAAACTAAGTTCATTTTTTAAACATCATCCTATACATACATATGAAGGTTTAGAAACTGTAGTTTAAGGGTTTAAAACTGAAGCAAAGGTCTTCAGAATTATGCAACGGATCTTTGCTTCCACCCATCGGCTCTACCAAGAAAATTAAATACTGTGGAGAATCCAGGGAGTCTTCTGATCTGCTTCTCTGTTGTCATGACTGAAATAACTGGGGAGAAGAGGGTCTGTTTCATTTTGCTCTTCTGAGTCACAGTCAGTCTTTGAAGGAACCTACACATGAACTCATGACAGGAAACTGGAAGTGGGATCCATGGAGGAATGGCTCTTGCCAGCCCGCTCAGCCATCTTTCCTACACTCCCCAAGAGCAACCGCCCAACAGTAGGCTAGGCCTTCTCACATCAATCACCAGTCAAGACAGTTCCTCACAGACGCCGATCCGATGAAAGCAATTCTCTGGCGGCGGTTCCCTCTTCCCAAATGACTCTAAATTGTGGTCATTGAACTAAACACTAGCTGGGGCATGTTGGCTCTTTCTGCTTCACCTAAAAACAAACAGACAAACAAAACAAACCCTCTCTTTCTCAACTCAGAAGACACCACACTTTGATCAGGTATAAGCTAATTTCCTATTACCTTGCCTTTCCTTTCTGATCTTCTGGGATATGCTATAGTGTTGAAGAGGGCCATACTGCCATGGCTCAGTCTGCTCTGTGCTGCCTAGTGCAGGCCTGATCCAGTCTGCACTATGATCTCCTCCTAATCTTGGTTCTGCCTTTTTACCTCAGAAGGTGTCACTTAAGGTACTTTCTTGAAGCTTTCCGTCCTTAGACTCTGCTTCTCAACTATCCCTATGGGCATTCTGGATCATAAAATGAGCCTCCTTCTCATGTTTAGATTGAGCCAGGGCTGGGCGTTGGACTTAGGTCTACTAACTCTGAACAATATGATTTTCTTAACAAGCCGAGCTACCCCTAGTCCCTGACTCTCAGCTCCTTCTTGTGTTGTAATGAGACTCCCATAAGAAATCTGAACTAGGGTTGAACAGGGAAGAGCCCCCTTCATATAGCCTGCCAATCTCTGCTCACTTCTTAATAATTTAGAAGCCTTGAGTCTCAGGATGGGTCACATCATTGTTTGCCTTATAACATTCACTTATTTGTCATCCTATCTTGTTCCTTAGCCATGGAGATCATGAGTCCTAAGATGGAAAAAGTGCAGAGATGAACCAAGCATTCATATCATGTTTGTGTAAGACTGTTTTGGAGGCTCAGCTAACTCAGGCTTGGGAGAGAAGGTGCTCCAGGAAGTAAAGCTGTCTGATGTAAGGACTGAGACAAGATGTTGTTCTAGGGTAATTATTATATCAATTTATGAGCATAACTGTTTAATTAATGCGAGGCCCTATTATTAACACTGTTTTAAAAAGTCATGATTACTTGGAAATTTTAGTTAAGAAGGCCTCCCCCCCAAATGGGATTTTTTTTCTTAGATTTTTATTCCTTCTTCTTCTTCTTCAAAGAGTTCTTTATTACTTTCTTGACAAATTCCCATTTGGGAAAAATGCAATCCTTAGTCAAGTCATTTGTACAAATAGAAAGAAGTCTTGGATTAAAAAATCAATTTAAGTTAATGAATCTTTTAATCTCTCCTCTAAATCATTGGTTCTTAATTCTCATCTTGGGATTGTACTGTGCTTTTGGTTGTCAAAACTGGTAATGAGGGCAGTGACTGGGCCTGAATTTAGAAAGGAAGATGGGGATGCCCCAGAATGTTTTACCATGCACAGAATAGAGCTTTACCATGGGCTTAGTTAATCCAGTCATGCCAATAGAGTTAATGCTAAATAGTTCCAGTATGAGAACAGCCTTTGGAAACTGTGGAGCAGTTGCTCTGGGTCTGTATCCAGGACTGCTGAAACAAAACTCTCAAGTTGTTAACTAACTGCATATGCTGAGAAGGTAGAAAAGATTGGGCTGGGGAGTATAGCAGTCAGCAAGCTGACGACCCACAGAGGAAGCCTCGGAGTTCACAACCCACAGAGAAAGTGTTGTCACAACCCACAGAGGAGGGCCCTGAGATCTCTAAAAGATCTGGTTCTGTAGAAAAGACCTGGGGACATTCCTCCATCTCCTTCCACTTTGCAAAAAACTTGTATATATATTACATATAATATGTATATATTATGTGATAAATATGCAACAAATATGATTTGGGATGAGATCTTAGGAGAAACGTACAGAATAGAACAAATAAATCACCTTTCTACATCAGCTTCCAACTTGTGAAAGCTAAAGAAAGAATTAAAAACTACTGCTCCTGACCTCTAAAGACATGTCACGTAGGTAGGTGAATCACGATTTTCCTGTGCGTTGCATGTGAGGCAGGTTTGGGGCTAAGTTGGATGGTCTAATTCAATCTTTTGTTCATTTGAATTCCTAGGTAATCTCTTCTGAACCATATTAAGGCTCAGTATTTCCCCTCCAACATCTGCATATCATTTTAGGTGCATACAGTATTTAAATATGGAGGCTGGATAGTCAGAACTCTAGAGAAGGATTTAGGGAACAAGCTTCGGTTCCCTTTTAGAATTTTGCACACAGAGACTTCGCATTTCAACTAAGTGATCCAATTTAATGAATTTAAACAAACAAACAAACAAACAAACAAACAAACAAACAAACAAAACTGTTAACTTAGGGAGCCCAGAGACATGGGAAGCTAGGAAGCTAGCTTTGCTTTTCTTTGTGAGACCGGATCTGTCTCAATGGTCATTCTTCTGGCTGCCAGTAGGAGGAGAGAGAGAGCAAACATCTGCTACCCGTGTGAAAAGACTCTTCTCCTATTCTGTTTTGCAAATCAAACTTGCAATCAAGCCATATCTGAAGTCAATTTGTCAAATATCTGCATACGGATGTGTTTCCAAAGAGCGTATTTTATATGGCATCAACTGGTTGTTTCGCTCAATGTGTATGTGAACAAATACTTGCTTAAGAGAATTTTACTCTTAATAAAACGGCGAGCAGAAATCTATGCATAAGGTAAAACTTTTGATGTAATTTTCAACATTTTTATTGTTACAAACCAGATGACAGACCCATTTCATTTTATTTTCTGTGTAAAATAGATAAAAACCAAGTGTCTAAAAATTATATTTTTTTAAAAAAAATTAAATTGCACAATAATGGTTAATTTTATTAGCAGTTTCCTTGTAAGAGTTATTTTGCTAGTACTAAATATGGATTTCTTTTTAAAATCTCCCAAATCACTTAACAAAACAGATAATTATGTTTACTCTAACTTTTCTTTTAAGGGAAGAAATGACACTAGGAATAAGCCTAAATACCTTGCGCATCCTCAGCAAAGACAAGCCTTAGCACCCTGCGCATGCTCAGAAGTAGCAAGCTACAGGTACGTCCCCGACTTTCCCCCAGCTCTGCTTTGGAGATGAGAAAACTGGAGGGCAGAGGGAACGATCAGTTGTTTTCTGAACATGTAGCCATCACCTGAAAGTCTTAAAATTGACAGGTGAGTACATCTAGTTTAGCTTCTAAGCTGCTGGAACTCTCGAGGCTGAGCCGCATCAAGATAATGTCTGGATACTTGATAAGTCCCGGATGCTATTTACTCAGGACCTTCTCTAGGTTCTATATGGTGAAGAATCAAAGCAAAATCCTCAGTTCCGATGTTGAGAGTTCACAGAGCAACGTGTAAAACACATAAATAACCCTGAAATTATGAGTGCTGCAATAAAAGATAAAGTTTAAATTGGAATCCGAGATTGAGTGCAATAAAATCTGGGAGCTCAAGAGGGCTTAAGGAGGCTCAGTTTGTGTTGATTTAAAGTACCTAATAACGGTGCGATGAGAAAAAAGAACTAAAAAATATTTTAGCAGGAAAATTAGAAGGAAAAACAGAGATATGTGGGAACGGGGTAAAGCAGTGCTCTTGAAACTGTTGCCTGAAAATACCTGTGTGGGATTTAAAAAAAAATGTACATTTGCCCGCGATGGCTAAATTTATACTTTAACCTGACCCAAATCATTGCATGCAGGTATTAATCAGGTGATGTGGGCTCCTGGTAAGCACATGGATTTTTACAAGAGCTTTGTGTTTAAATGGCACTGATGCTTTTACATATGTAAATGACTCAGTGTTTCCCTGGATACTGTGAAGAGAGGTTTGTCTACTTTGTTTCCTAAGAGCCTACCTTTCAACCATTTTGAAGAAGTTACAGTCAGTGCCCTTTCTGTAGCAGATAACACAAGAAACAAAGCAGAGAGATTCTAAAAATGGAAATGCAGTTTCTACAAGCAGAGGTGGGTGCCATGAACTGCACAAATACCATGACTCCACAGCATCCAGAAACCTCTTGCGTGACAGTGTCACAGTGACTCTCAACACAGGCATGATTACAGGAAAGAACTCCAGACTGAGACAGTCCAGTGTCTCACAAAGCACCTCGGCTGTCAATCAGCACCTTTCTATTCCTTGCAGAGGCATTATTATCCCTTCTCTGCCTTCAGGGAAAATGTTTGTCACACATTATCCTGAACCTAGCTGCCTGTGTTTGAGTTTTGCAGAACGAGTAGCAGATATTAAAGAGAATTTAACACTTAGCTGCTGGTTCCCCAGCAAGCTATTGGCAATGACCAGGCATTGACTGGAGATGCACAGAGCAGCTTGCAGGTATCTGCAGGATACATTGAGAGAAATCAAGTCTGAATCATGAGTAATAGTAAATTTGACTTGCGGAGTCAGCACGATGTAAAATCACCCATGTGGAGTCCCAATTAAAAAAAAGTTGCTTGACCATGTTGGTTTGTGGTAGGAACTGCCCTGACCATGATAACTGGAGTGGGAAGACCTGTCCACTGTGGGCATCACCATTCCCTCACAAGGAGATCCGAAAGTAGATCTGAGAGTTAACAGTAAGCTGAGCACAAGTATGCTTTCTGTTCTTGACTAGGAATGCAATAGAACCAGCTCCTTCAGGTTCCTGCCACTATAACCTCCCAACAATGGTCAACTGTAACCTCATTTTTATGAGCCAAACACCCTTTATCCCCTGTATCACCTTTGTCGGAATATTTAATCGCATCACTAGAAAGGAAAATAACACAGTGGGAAAGGGTAGTCCTCTCCCCACAATGTAAACTCGTCAGATGTCTGCAAGTACAGAGGGTCATTAAGAAGCCAACAGTTGCTTCTTTCTAGACTTGCATACAAGGATGCAGTAAAACTCTGTCATAGACTCACATGCGATCAAGAAGAAGCAAACATTCAATATAGCTATAACGATTGGAGCTGGGCTCAATTGTGGCAGGTTATAATCACTTTTCTATGATCAACCAGGCATCTGACACCCATCTTCATTTTTTTATTTCTGTAAAACAAATACTAACATTTGAATCTTATGGATTTCTTCAGTGGCCAAGGAGATAATCCACATTCAACATCTGAAATTAGTCAGAGTGATCGACTGAGGGAAAGTCACTGTGGCTAGAGTGTCACATTACTTACATGTTATATGAATGTACATGTCTGAGAGTCTTGAGGGTCACTTCCGATACCAAATATCCCAAAGTGCCTGTCTCATTTAATACCAGTTCTGTGGGGTTGGGGTGGAGTAAAAATCAGGACCGATGCTGTCCTTAACCCTAACAAAGTTTGTATAAGGATGAAAAGGCCATACCTTGTAAACAGCCAAGTGCAGTGCTGGAAACCCATTTCTTGTCAGTCTGGATGGACGGAGCCCTTTTAACACTAGGGCACGGATATGTGACTTGTTGCCTAGAGAGAAATATGAAGACTGATTTGTTGCAGGGGCTTTCTGAAGCACTTCACCGTCTTCCTCTGACTTAAGGATAAATGCTATTCAGACTTGTGAAAATGTCTGCCCACTGTTCAAGTCCACGCCTAATGCACTTGTATTCATGGGCATTATTTCATAACTCACAAGCTTTTCTCACACACGTTCAACTTTGCATGGACGCTGTGTGCTGCAACAGACTCGGCTCATGGGCTTTAATTCTTTCAACATCATAAGATTCTAAACTCTAGATTTTAACTGGCACAGTGGCTGATGTGTGTAATCTCAGCAGTCTGAGGAAATTGAGACAGGAGGACTGCCACAAATTTGAGGCTAGCCTCGACTACAGAGAAGTCCTTGTCTCAAAAATGCACATGCAAAATGAAACAATAAAAACCTCATGCGATTACAAGTGAATTCATCCTCATAAATTACTAGTAGAAAGCTAAGATGACAATGTAGTCACACAGGATCCTACAGAAGATTATCAGTAGTAAAAACCACTCTGATGTGGTAGCTCTGGAAGAGGCTGGGCAGCCAGCTCTCATTAGGAAGGAGGGGATATGAAACCAAGTCTGTTCTGAGGGATCAGGTAAGTTAAGGCAGATTTTGTCCATTGATAACACAATTCCATTGCTACATCCAAAAAGCTTTGCTCAGCTTGATCAGTAACTAAATACCTACTTTCCATTTGACAATTCATTAACTGTATTGAGCTGCTATTGTATGCTGAGGCCTGTCATAAGTTGGCATCTCTTTGAAATTAAATGATGTACAAGCAGAATGACACTCATGTTCACTTTGAGCAATCTCCCTGTCTTCAGATTCTACGTTTAACTTTTTTTTTTCTCCCCACATACACTTGTTTCTTCGAGGTAATCGACAGTCTGATCATATCAGGGAGTGTTCTCAAGGTACCTCCATTAAACATGATTCTCAGCACCCTGTACTAAAAACACTTGTTGATAGCCAAGCTAACTGAGTTACATGGTTTAGAAAAGAAAATAAATAGAAATTCAGAGATACAGATCAAGGATCTACAGGGGTCACCACTCATGTGGATGTCATCAGGTTCCTAGGAGCAACGCCAAAGAGAAATTGAGTCTGATAGGACCTTCCTGCTGCCCACTGTGACACCCCATGTCCCAATCTCATAGGCATATCTCTGGCTTGGACAGGTTCCAGGCACTTACCTCCACAGACACAGCAGAGGTGCAGCAGGGACAGGCCACGCTCTGTGCGGTAATTCAAACTGACTTCACTGAAGGCTTCATCAGAGCTGAAAAAGCACGGGGCAGATAAGCAGAAACTCACCTCTTAGCATGTTGCCTCTGTTTGAGAAGCGATTGTTGGTCTATAAATTCAGAATTGACTTTTGCTATAAGTCTGCTCCTGGAAGAAGCGTTTTTGAATCCTCCATGTGAAGAAGTAACATTTGGCGAAAATAATATCAATAGTTGAAAGACTCAAGGTAAGGTAAAGATTCAAACATATACTGTGTTCCAATATAATTAAATAAACATAAAATCTAGTTTTACCAAACCCCTTATAAAGTATAGACGTCTAAAAGTCAAATTATTTCTTTCGCATTCAAATGTTTGTATTACATTCATAGACAAAGTGGAATAGTCACAAAAGGAAAAAAGGAGGGAGGGGGAGGGAGGGAGGGAGATATAGATATAAAGGAGGCATTGTGTTGTATTTGATAAGAGGGTGGGAAAAGGAATATAACCCACATGTATGACAATTCCTGCCTGAGGCCAAGTTACCTTGCACTCTAGCTGGGTCAGCTGTCTCAGATCACCTAAGATATGGTCGCCAGTGAGCAGAGGAATGGAGACATTAATGAATTTCTTACCTTTGTCCTATCAAAGCCTTTGCCCCCAAGAGGACTCTGGGAGCCACAGGCAGCCTTTCAACAGGAAGTTAGAGCTAAATTTTTTGACCTCTTCAGGTCCTTGGCACTCCCAGGACATTATTCAGTAGAAAGGAGATCAAGTCCTTGGCCTCCAGGTCAGCTTCAAGGGGCCTTCGGCCTATTTTAATCTCAGCAGCTCTAGAGAGATGTCTGGTCTCTGGTGAGGGGTGCAGGGGATTCCTATCACCTTTAAAGTACTTATACTTGAAAGGCTCAATAAACTCAGGCCATTTGCATCAAGGCTTCCAGTTAAAGAACTTCAAAGGCTGTTGGAATTTTGAAATAGAAAAAGTTCTATTCTCCAGGGTGCTGCTAAAAAGAGCAGGCCTCTAAATCTAGGGACCTTGAGAGGGCCCAAGAAAGGCTTTAATTAGCAACTCTAAGCCCTGTGGTCTGTTTTCACAGACATGTGGGATATTCTTCCCCTGAACAAAACAGGCTTAGCTGCCCACACTAGAAAAGCATTCAGACCACATAAGCTTGCCCTTACTCAGAGGGACCGAGAGATGGTTTGTTATGAGCAACGTTGACTCACCACAGGCTGGGGATGAAGGCTCAGATCACTCTACATTCTATATTCCAAAGTGGAAGTTGTATGGGAACTTTCACAGTCTTAGAACGAAAAACAAGTCACAGGTCGAGTCACTTAATCAGATATTTAGCTTTACTTTTTAAGTTTTGTGTTCTGTGCTTATTTGAAAACACTTGAGCACAGAAACAGAGCTCAGATGCCCTGGACCTGTTGTTTCAGGTGGTCATAGACTGACTGATGTATGGAAAAATGAACTTGAGTCCTCAGTATGAGGAGTGTGTGCTGTTAAGCACTAAGCACCACTAGTCATTTCATTTAACAAACATCTTGGTGGGGCTAGCAGGATACAGGGAGGTGAGGAAACCTTCCGCAGGTTCCAGCTACATCCGATGATGTTCTGAGCTTTTTGATGGGTGGAAGCTATTGGCCAATTGAGTTTACTGGAGCAGAATATGAATGAGCATGGACTGGAAACAAGATTTAGGTTACCCCCAAATTCCTTGCTACAACATGGCAGCCATTTAATAAAGTTTTGATAGGAAGAGAGGAAAATTCATAACTCAAAGACTTTTCTAATACGTTGGCAGAAAGATTAGGAGTACAGCACTAGGTGAGCATATTACAGTACGGGGGATGGGTGGCTCACAGCATTAGGTGTGTGCATTATGGCATTATTAGTTGCAGTGTGTAGGCCACAGCATTAGGTGGATGGGTCAAAGTATTAAGTATGTGAGTTATAGCATTATTAGTTGTAGTGTGTGGGTCACACCATTAGGTGGGTGGCTCATAGCATTGGGGGGTTAGGTAGGTTACTCAGATGCTATCTGACAACATTCCTACACCTTTCTTGGTTCGTTGGTTGGACACTAGAGGTCTATTATTATTTCTCAGAAGATTTATCTAATGATCAAAGAGATGTTTGGTCACATACAGAAGAGGGCAGCAAATGACTATTTAGGGGAGTAAAGATGCTCCAAGGTAATTTTAATCTGGACTTACAATGTTCCAACTTCTCTTCATCTCACTGAAGGTCTAGTCAGCAGACTTTCAGTGAGTGGTTTATTACTTCTCAGGAACCTTTGCTCAAAGAAGCCAGAGGACAACATGAAACCACATGGTCACCACTTCTGGCTTGTGGGTCCCATGGATGCAACCAGAGTGTCAGGCTTGGTGACAAGCACTGCCAATACCCTCTGGCCATCTTGCCAGGTCCATTGCCATATGTATACCCTTGACAATATAAAATGAAAGTTAACTTTTACCCAAGTACTCCAAACCTAGCTCTTCTCTCAGTGTTCCCACTAAGGTTAAGTTCATGCAGTTTGGTCAAAAGAAATCCCATCTCTTGCTGTTCTTAGAGTTTGTGTCAGTTGTGTGGTTTTGTCCACTAACAGAGGTCCCTTTCCTCTTGGCCACCCAAAGGCACTTTTCATGTCCTATGATGTCATTTTCAGGGTAAATGATACTTAAGAAAGCCTGTTTACTCAGCTCATGGCATCAGGAACTCTGTTCATCAGGAATTGGACACACTTCCTGCATACTTTATTGAGGACAGAAAATCTAGTCTCCCTTGCTTGCTTGCAAAGCAAGGGCATGTGCTATTTAATGTCTTGAACAGAGTGTAAACTGAAGTCCTTGGGGGAGAAAAAGCCATGCCTTCCTAAGATACTGCAAGGGCCAGTGACTGGGGAGATACTAAGATACTGCTCAGTGAATGGGGAGAGCTGGAACTTTGTTACCTTGGCTTATATTCAGCTGTTTTAGTGGCCACTTGAAGCTTCCTTTGGTGTCTGTCCTAATATTCTTGTCACATGTAAAACCCTGCTGCCTTATACTGTTTAGAAGCCAGCCCCAGGCAGAATGTGATAAGTTTACATAGTTTCTGAAAACCTTTGTGTATCTCTTCTTTTGCTACTTTCAAACACTTCGATTTTACTTGCATTGTGTCCGGGTTAGATACTTTTGTTAGACTGATACAAGAGCTATTTTGGGAAAAGGAATCTCAACTGAGAAATGATTCTCTCAAATTGTTTGTGGGGAAGCATGTAGGGCATTTTCTTTATTAGTGATGGATGTGGGAGGGCCTAACCCAAGGAGAGCAATGCCACTCACCGGCATGTGGTCTTGGATTGTATAAGGAAGCAAGCTGAGCAGGGCAGGATGAGCAAGGCAGTGAATAGCACTCCTCCTTGGGCTCTGCTTCAGTGCCTACTGCCAAGTTCCTGCTTTGATTTTCTACCTGGGTCTTGCTCTGCCACTAAGTACATTTAAGACAAATAAACTACTCTCCAAATTGCTTTTGGTTAGTATTTCTCAAAGCAATAGAAACACTCTTTAAGACACTTTGTTTCTGTATGTTTTTAAGTCAGGAGAAATTTTAACAGGATGCCAATGTTACTGGCAAGAGTACCTTAAAATCAGCTTAAACTTTAATATGAAATTTGAAATGTTGCAAGGCTACTTCAGGCAAATTGTAATTTTCAAATGCCAATGACTTATCAAACAAACTTTTCTGTTTCAGTTTTAGTCTACTTTAGCATGAAGTAGATATGCACAAGCTGATAATGATGCTACTGCATTTTGAAAGTGATTGGCTACAAAACGTTCAAAGTAATGTTTTGTTCAGGGAGAAAGCACAGTGTGTGCAAGGAATTACAAGGGAGATAATGAAGTCGGTGTGAGGAAAGGCACCTTCTATTCGCCTCCTGAAAAAGCCCCTCTGGGCCCAGCGTACTCCTCCACAGCAGATTTAAGACAACACAGCCAATTGTGAAGTTTAGCTGTTACAGAAGTAGACCCAAACCCTGGAAGATGACCCTACTAAGGAAGAATGAAAGACATCTCTTAAGGTTTTAAGAAGCCTTGGGGAGCCATGTGTTCTTCAAAACAGACCCAAAGTATTGTCTGAAATGTTTGGGTAGAGTTCGTGGCAATAATCAACAAAACGGAAACAAAACAAACATCAATACTGCCAAAAGCAGAGATACTTGAAACCAAATTCATGTTGTCTCAGATTTGCACCTCAGGTTCTGTACTTATTGAGTGAGGGGAACCTCCCCCCCTCCCTCCCCTCTCCCTCTCTTACTCTCACTTCCTCCCCATTCTCTTCTTTTGTTCCCCCTCTCCCTCTCTTCTCCTTCACCTTCCCCTCTTCCTCAGGGCTCCTTGCCCACTCCACACCTCTTTATCTGCCATAGCTTGTTACCTTAAGGCTCCCACTCATTCCTCCTCTCTTCCTTCTCCCTCCTTCTCCTTTCAGAAGACACTACCTCTAACATCCTCCTTCCTAACTGTCTCAAAATCATAGGTAAGTAGTGAAGTTAAAGCTAACCTAAATCAATGCTTTAGCAAAAATCATGCTGTTGATGGCTGCTAGTAAAAGTCCTACAATGTCTAACCGAGTGAAACCTCACAAAACCTTACACCATGAGGTTATTATCTGAAATATCTAATGTTTAGTTACCTTCCACCACCTGCTCTCTATCATAGTAATGGCTTAGGTTTAGAGCCTAATTTTGTTTCAACCTTATCTGAAACAGTTATAGTCAACGAACACTTCTGAAACAGATAACAAGAGAAACAGAGTAGAGGACCACTCAAGACAGGAATTCAGTTTCCAGAAATAGAGGTGAGAGAAAGGGGTATGGGGGAGTGAACATGGCTCTTATTGTGAGTAGAGGGCTCCGAAGTAGAAGCTATTCAGCAAACATGCTTGTGGATATTCATGGGACACTTGTTGGAAAAGACCTGGATGGTGATTTCTGTTTCACTGTTTCATGGGACTCTGCAAAGCACTGTATGAGAAGGAGTAGCCAGCAATGTGAAACACAGTAGGAAGATGGTGTCTTATTGCTATGAAGGAACACTATGACCCTGAGAGCTCTTACAAAGGAGACATTTAATTGGGAATTGCTGACAGTTTAGAGGTTTAGTCCATTATAGCCATGGCAGGAAACATGGCATCTATGCAGGTAGGCATTGGGCTAGAGCGATACCTTGGAGTTCTAAATTTGGATTCTTGGGCAGCAGGAAGGGGGAATGACACTGGTTTTGGCTTGAGCATCTGAAACCTCCCTATAAGTTTATTGAGGGGTATGGGCATCCATTTTCACTCAAACCACCACATTCTACTCCTTGGCTCTCATAGGCTTATATCTACATCGTAATACTAAACTGTATTAGGTCCAACTTTAAAAGTCCCCATCCGTAGTCTGTCACAATCTCCTCACTGTTTAAAGGTCCAAATTCCAAAGTTTCTTCTGAGACTCATGGCAATCTCTTAAATCTAAACCCCTATAAAATAAAATGAAAAAGAGGCTCACATACTTCACATATAATGACACAGGACATACATTCCCATTCCAACATGGAGGAAAAGGAGCACAGTGAAGAAAAACCAAACTAAAGCAAGACTGACAACCAGCTGGACAGAGGCCACACTCTGCATCTCCATGTGTGACGTCAAAGCACTGTCCAGATCTTTAACTCCTTTCAGCTTTGTTGACTACAACACACTTCTTTCCCTTGGGTTGGTTCCACTGTCTGTCAGCAGCTTTCCTTAGCAGCTACCCCATGACTCTGGCATCTCCAGTGTTTTGGGTCTCCAAAGCAATCCTGGTTTCACCTTTACAGCTTTACACAGTGGCCTTTCTAGGCCTCCATTCAGAGATACTCCTGACACATGCCCAACCTCAGCATGTCTTGGGAGAAGATTCCATAACTTTTTTATTGTATCCTTGACTATAAAGACAAAAGCACATGGCTGATGTTACCAAGCTCTGTTGCTTGCTGAGGCTGGAATATGCCTCCTTGTTCAGATAAATTTTCACAAGCTTTCTTTTTTTAATGATTTCCTTCATTGCCTCAACTTGCCTGTCCTTGAACTCATTCTATAAGTCAGCTTGGCCTGGAACTTGGAGATCTGCCAGCATCTGCCTTTGGAGGGCTGAGATTAAAGGTTTGTACCATCATGCATTGCCCTGAGCTTCTCTTTAATTAATTTCTTTACACAACTTGGAAGCTTAGGTAGGTGAGGCCTTGGTGTGAGGTCCCCACTTCCTTTATTTCACTTAATATTTGCTTTTCTTTTATCTGCTTACACTTCCTGGTGCTCCCTTTGTCCTCAATCTGTATGTTTGATATTCTTACTTGCTCATCTTATGCCTTTTCATTATAGATCTGCATAAGCTTGGCCACTAATGACCATCAACAGAGTCCATACGAGACTCTGAAAATCTACTCTGCCAAAGCTGTTAATCTATATCATTTTTCAATTTGACCTCAGGAAGATTCTTTTTGGACAGGGGCAAATTCTTCACCAAATGATCTCTAGGACACATGTTAATATTCTTCCCCTCTGAAACCTCTTAAGCCAGGTCCCCTCACAGTTCAAATCACCCTCAGCACCACAGTCTTCCAGTCTCCTATAGTACAGCCTGTTAAGCCCCACTTAAAGTATCCAATTGCTTTTCTAGTCCAAAGTTCTAGAGTTCCATATTCTTCTATGCAAAAACAATGGTCCATCGCTTTTACAGCAATACTCCACTCTTGAGGCCAACTTCTTACTTAGTTAGGGTTTTTATTACTGTAAAGAGACACCACAATCATGGCATCTCTTATAAAGTAAAGCATTTAATTGGGACTGGCTTACAGTTCAGATGTTTAGTTCATTATCATCATGGCGGGAAGCATGGAAGCATCCAGGCAGACGTGGTGCTTGAGAAGTAGCTCAGAGTTCTACATCTGGATTCTCAAGAATCAGGAAGAAAGTGAGACTCTGAGCCTGGCTTGAGCATTTGAAATCTCAAAGTCAACCCCCAGTGACACACTTCCTCCAACAAGGCGACATCTACTCCAATAAGGCCTCATCTCCTAATAGTGCTACTTCCTGTGAGCCCCAGGGGTCTATTTTCATTCAAACCACCACAGATGGTCATCTTCTCTCTTCTCTTCTTGCATTTTCTCTGCTTTTGAGGAGTTGAATTAATTTTTACCTTCTCTGCTCATTATTTTGTACATCAATATATTGTATCAGCCAACTTCTCAAACATTTCACCTTTAATAATTCCCCACTTGTGGTTGTGTCAGATGTCCTCTGAGAGTAGGAGGTGATGGATGAGAAGTCTAATTGGATCACGAAGCAGCACACACTTATGGCTAAAAGTTAAAGGCTAAGAAAAGAGTTCATTACGCTTCAAGGCAGAAAGTAACCTTTAGGTACAGAACTACCCCCTTTTAATAATTAAGGAAATAATTTGCTATTAGAAAAATATTCATGAGTGTGACTCCATCTTAATTAGGAATTTTATCCAGGACCCAGCAAGCACCACTATCAACTCATTAGAATGTATTGTCGGTGAGGGGCATAGCAGGTGATAAAAAATGCAAGAAGGAATTAGAGAATAAATTGAGCCCCAGGCATTAGAACATGCAACCGATGCCCAGTTGTCAGGGAATGTGAGACATGCAGCTCCTTTAAAAAAGTTCACAGGAGAGAAAACAGGTTTTCCTGAGGAATAGTTGCTTCAAGATCTTAGGTATTTTAATTATGTTCATCAAAACAGAAACATTTGACTGGACGTTGATGGGAAATGAAAATGGTGGCTAGAATTTAGGATGTAACTTTTCAAAAAGATTGCATCCCCATTTTTAAGTTAAGCCTGTCATTTTGTTTAGAATTGCACTTCTGAACGTTGCTGTGTCTGCTGTCTGCAAGTTCATTTATTTTGCTGGCCTTAATAAAAGTCTCCAGAGTCCCCAGAGGATGAAATATACAAAGATAAAGCTTAGTGGCATGGCTGACATGTGGTGGGCACTAACTTGGCAGTTTATTTATCATTTAGAAGCTAGCATATTAGTGTTTTTTGCAAACAAAAATATAGAAAACGCACACAAGATGGAGATGCACGTCTTGTGATCACATAGACCAGGCCTGGACCACAAATAGATAGAAGGCATTGTGAAGAAGAAAATATTGAGCTGAAAACTGTGGCAATTAGAGGCAGCAGAGGGAGTACATTGTACATGGATGTACCAGTCTGCCTTCCCATCCTTCTGGCTTTTGTTTTTTATCTTGTTCCTGCCTCCTGTTCATGACTTCAACACGTGTCCAAAGCCATAAGTGAACACGACTTTGCATTAGAGGAGAAAACCTCTCATTTCTCTTCCCTTCATCTCCCACAGCCTGGTCTCACTGCCACAGACACAAACTGAATTAGCTTTTAGTGTCTTATGTGTTTTCTACACTCTAGTTTAAACCAGGGAATATTATGTGTGTGAATGGGTGGGGTGGTGGCTCGTTGTCTAGTTTACATTCTCTAGATGAATAAGACCTACTGATATAACATCATAAACAAATGTTTCAGGAAATGGACCAGTGAACACAGACTGAGCAGAGAACTCTGCCCGTGACTGTGCTAACTGCCTATCTGTGGACAGGGAACCTCCCCTTCCTGCGATCTGCATCCATAGAGAAAGGCACACTCCCAGGCACCTAGACAGCTGTTTGTCACAGCATAATACCATGTACACAAACCCTAATTAAGGTTGAGGCGTGAAGACACTATGTATCTATCACTGAGGTTTTCAAAGTTGATTTTCTGTAATAGCGCATGTGATTTCTCCAACAACCCTGGACACTTTGTTGGATAAGCTACCAGTTAAGACAATTTATATTCTCAGCACAGCCTCCCTTCTCTTCCTTGCCATTCATCATTTTATTCCAAAGAGGAGAAAGTTCTCAGAACTCGGCCCTGAAAGCAATTGACTTTCCAGACGGAGCTGTCTGAAGTGACAGAATCGGACAGCACTGTGCTCACTCTGTTGTCTGTGGCTGTCCTGAGTCCATAGGCTGCACCAGATACTGACTTTCTACCACTGGATCATGAATCCTATTTCACTCTAGGAAAATGTTCTCACTGCAATGTTACCTGAGCACCATGTATAGATTCTTGGAAGTTATCCTTACAGATTGGGATCCTCTGATGAGAGACAGACTCATTGAACCTAGAACATTAGCAGATGCTCAACACTACTCAAGACAAAATGTCTTCCCAATCCTCTCTGCAGCCTCATGCCATCCCTATCAGTACGAGGCCACTGGATACCCTAACCAAAAGATAACACTGCTATTCTCAAGAAATCTGACATCCATTTTGAAGAGTCTTTTGATACTCATAATATTCAAAGACTATATTTCAAAGTTTGCTGTCATCAGAAGTTGTTCGAACATTTTATATTTTAAATTTTGAAAAGAGTCTCTCATTATGAAAACATTTTATTTTAGCTATCTTATATTCTCAATTTTACTAAATTTATAAACTTGTTCTTTGTACTCCATCATGAAGTCCTCTGTCTTTCATGATTTCTAACACATGATTTTTAACACATCAGTCTCAATAGTTCAGCACCTAAGATTTCATTGGATCCTCTACCTAGTATTTAATTTGCATCAATTCCTGACTATCCTGTGAGGCAATTACATTCACCTTATTTCAAATGAGTCCCAGTGAGATCAAGAAACATACCTAGGACATGCAGACTGCATAGACATCTGTGTTAGACATGTGTAGATAGCTCTAAGACCCTTATGCTGAGATGATTCCTTGCCCAACATGGGCAGTTAGTTAAGTCACTTTCTCTATTTCTCCTAGGTTTCTCATGGCCTTTATCCAGTTTTGCTTTAAGTATGTCTTTTATCTCAAATACTTTCTAAAATTAGTGAACAATCAATACCTAAATCTTACTTTTAAAAATTACACATATTTACTGTGTGTGTGTGTATGTGTCTGTTTGTGTGTGTATGTAGTGTGTGTATATGTGGTATGTAATGTGTAGGTCAGGCACGTTTCTCACGTAGGTGCACACATACCACACTGTGCATCTGGAGGTCACAGAACAACATAAGTAGTTTGTTTTCTCCTCCCATTAATATGGGTCTTTGGCTTGGCCTCTGGTCTTCAGGCTTGGAGTCATTCCCCTCTACTTGCTGAGCCATCACACTGGCTGCCCCTAAACATTATTTTTTATCATTAAAAATCATCTTGTTTTCTTTTCTCCCTCCAAGCTAGCAAACATAACGTATCTATATGCTGCCAAGGTTACTCATGTAAGTGAGATTCTCCCTGAACCACACTGGAAATTAGTACCAGAGGTAGCTCCTATGTGTGTGAGTCAGGCAAATCAGCAGTCACAGTCTAGCATTGAGACTATGTGGGATATGACAGGTCATGGTGTCTTGTTACTCAGTTATTATTCACCAAAATTAATAACATCTATCACAAAACTCGGGTGAAGACTAAATTATGTAATATATGAGGGAATACATTGACTTTTCTCTATCTCATGTCCAATACTAATTAGTCAAAGGTCACATTTGTAGCACTTAGTGGGAAGGGTTTTTATTGTTGTTGTTTATTTAAAGCATCTATAGCAGGAGTTGTAAAAACAGCTGGCAGCTGGTACAGTATGAGAAAAGAAATCTGTAAGTCCATTTGTTAAGTACAATCCTTAAAAAGATACATATTATTTCTGCTGGCTAGCCTCGCCATAATCAAAATAGTTTCTTAACTAAATTAAATGATTTATTTTTTAGGGTTCATAAAGGTGAAAGATTCTTCCAATTTGATCCCATCTTAGTTAGTATAGATATTGGAATCCATAAGGGGCGGATGACTTATGATCAAGTTGTACTACCACCTTTCTTCTCTAATGAAGTAAAAGGTGGATATGAATGTGTTATTCCAAATTGCCTGTCACATGGTGAGCACCTGAGCATGATATGTGACTACTGTGTGACCGGTGATGCCTCAGTAGCCTCTCATCCCAGCCTGCATGTGAAGACCTGAGAAGCCCTGTTAGTTCTGTTGGTGAAGTTCAGATGAATCAAGGGCAATTGATGACTTTGTTTTCTAGCCATGGTACGTTCATACACTTAAGGTATCTGAAATTTCTTTTCAGATGCATGGCATTTGGGTATGACTAAACTCTTTTTCTTAGTAAAATCAAGGGTGTTCTTTGTTAGGAGCAGGCTACTTGGAACAGTGGCAGCTTGCATTCAACGGCCTATTCCGCAGTTGGCCATTCCCTATTTATAGTTTACTATGGATAGTAATAGTTTACATTCAATTCCCTATCCATAGTTTAATGAGGGAGGTGTGATCTTTCCATTTTAGGGAGTCACATGATGCTTATGAACAGACAATTTGGCATTCTAAAGTTTAGTCTGGTTATACCTAAGATGTATCTTAGACTGTTTATAGCTAAGACTTTATGCTTATATGCACAACATACCTAAAAACAAAATATGGAGACATGTATTTTAAAAAGTAAAAACCATTGACTTTACCCAAAGATGTGCCTTAGTTCTTGAAATTCATTTTCTTTGATCTGCAGGTCATCTTCCAGCCTTTCTATTACAATAGCATAAGATTCACTAACTTTCTTCTTCCATTCATCTGGAAAAAAAAAAGAAACAAATGGGATTGATTTATAATTGCATTTTGCAAAATGTAGACGGAGATCATAGCATACAAGTAATCAAAACCCTGTTTTTTATTCTCAATTCTACAATACTTAATTTATATGACTGATTGTGGGTTTAATACAGATGGTTATATTTATAATGCAATCACTTTGGGATTGTAGTAATTAAGAACCCATTTGATATTGTACAATATATTTACATGAAAGAATATATTTGACTTATTTCATTTGATTTTATTGCATTTTAATTGCAGCAATCTCCTTGCTAGACAGTGTCTTTTAGCTTTTAAATACTAGATACTTAAGATATAATTCTAAAATTTCTATGTTCAATAGTTCTTCAAACTTTATATCATATTATATCAAAGGACTAAACTAATATTTTTTTTTACAAGAAATTCTCTAATTTCCTTCACAACTCTTTCAGGAAAAGGAGTAAGTTCAAACAAACTCAGTAGTTAACATTCTCTGCATTCATATTGGCACACATCTCAGTGACTTAGCGCTCATTCACTCTTACAGTTGAGCCATGGTGCGTGAAAGAAAGTGAGAAACGTTAGCAGAACATGGAATGGCAAGAGTCAGAATAGTTACCAGAACAAGTCTGTGTTGGTCTGGATTTGTAATTCCCCATTTTGAAGAAGTCTTTCCTTTTCTCCTGAGCTTGCCCTTCACGGTACAAGATTCCAAGTTCTCGTGCTGCGACAGACCAGTCAAAAATAGTGTTGATAGTCTGGCTAAAAATAAGGCAAGTGCTGAATGGAATGTCATGCCAGGGTGTCAAGGACCAAAACAGAGTGTGCTTTCAAGCATGAACTAGTTGGGGAGTGGCCACGTTTCTTTAAGGGGAGCTTTGTGAAACATAGACAACAAATATTTCAGTTGTGCTATTGACTTCCACCAGTCAATTGCCTGTTCATCCATACATGCCCTCCACATAGGCCAGTTCCTCAGTGAGTGAACTTAGAAAGTGATTGGTGATTCTGAGCTCCACTGAAAGAGGCTCAATCCAGCCAGCCAGTGTTCAGCATCTTGGCACCTGAGAAACAGTGATTACGGTGGTGGTTGTCCATGTGAAGCAGAGCTTCCTATCAACCGGCACTGGGTTGAGTCCTGCATGTGTATCTGCAGGGACTGGAGGGGGGGGGGTTCACACACAACATGAACATTTCAGTTGATTATTCCTACCTAAGAGTCACACACAAGGAAAAAGAGACAGCGCTTTATAAATATTAATTTAGCGTAAAAACAACAGTGATCAGGAAAAAAAAATTCTCTTGGGCTTTCCTTTTCAACATTGTTTTCTCACACATTCCTGAGCAGTAGACAGAATAATGATTTTTGATGTCCGAGTAAACTGAGTAATGATTTTTGATGTCCGTTCCAAAGAGGGAATGGAGCTGAAGTCGATCCTGAACCACTCCACACTGACGTCTGAGACTGCTGTTATTTCCGAAGCGCTGTGTCCCGAGTTATTCCACACACCTTCCATTTACTTCACGCTGTTGCTTTCCTCCATGCACATTTGCACTGAAATAAATGAATCCAGTGTGGGATGGAAAATAAATGAAAACAGCATAGAAAATTTATTGGTTATTTTCTATATATTTCTTCTAGGTGATCTTACTGCATATGAAAGCTATAAATTCCAAACTTGAACATCAGATTTAGCTTTAATGTATCAGGTGTGGGTTTCACATTTACTGTGGCCAAATATTCAAATGACTCTACATAAACAAATGCTTGGGTGAGTTAAAGAATCCTCTTCTGTCTTCCATAGCAAGCTAAAGGCAAGGTCCCAGGGGATGGGGTGCCCTCCTGGTGAAATCCAGTTGTACTTAGTACCTGGCTTTGCACATGTGTTTACCCTTGGTGGTTAGGACTCTCTCTTTGTCAGTACAGACTTGTCATGGACATTTATGGTGTATGCAGTACACAGTCCTCTGGCCACTTTGGTCTACAGTTCTTCAGTTTTCTTGTTTGAAAGCTAGACACTGTTGATCTTACCAACTTGTTCTCTGTGTTGTGTGATCCCCATGCAGCTTCTTCTAAGCACGGAGAAACGCAGATTCTCTCCATTTTGAGAGCGTAGCTTCCCTTAGACAAGCTGTTTTCAGGTTTATCATCCCAGGAAACTAACTTCATTAGTATTTCTCGGTCTTAAACCACACACTATGCCTTAGGAATGATTCTCCAGGGAGATATAACATGTATGTATATGATTTATATTACAATTTGGAAGTTAGTACATTAGTTCACAGGAAATGATGTCAGTAGTTATCAGAAATATTCATTATTTTTTCAGACATTTGTTTTATTATTTTATTAATTTTTAGTATTATATATTTATTGCACAAAAGAACAGGGCTCAGTATAATATTAGTAAAGATGGATGTGTAAGCATCTGTTGCATGAAAATTTGAGTTTTCAGATTAATACGTCATGCACTTTTGTCACATTCACCCCCCCATTACCCTCTTTCTCAAACTGAATTAATTTTTTAATACTATTATCTCAAGGCGAATCTACTTTTCTGCAAAAGGCACGACTTCATTATTTATCCTTAGGAAAACTCTACCATTCATACATGCAGCATTTTCTCTGTTCACGCACCTCCCCATGAAGAGACAGGCGGGTCCTATAGCTTGGTCCTTGTGCACAGTGCTACCATAAAAATGGATGTGCAAGTCCTCTGTAGTTATCTGGGTTGAGTCTTTCAGGTAAATATCCAGTAATAATAGGTGAAATATGTCCTCACTCACAGCATCTAAGTGTCCTTTTTTCCTTGAAGCCAGCCTTTGTTGGTGTCAACTTGATGCTCTCCATTCTGGCTGGTGTGAAATGGAATCTGAGTGTCAGTTTTGTTTGCATTTTCTGATAGCTAAGGATGTCGGACAGTCTCCATATATTTGTTGGCCATCTCTTTTGAGAACTATTAGTTCAAAATTTTTGCCCATTTTACTGACTTAATTATTTGGGTTTAGGGACCAAAATTTGAGTTCTTTATACACTTGGATAACAACCTGTCAGATGAATAGCTGGTAAATACTTTCTCCCATTCTGTAGGTTATCTCTTTATTCCATTGAATGTATTTTTGGCATAACATTTGCAAATTAGTACAGTTCCGTATGCTACTGCTTGCTGTGGTTTGCTGAGGTACTGGAGTATGATTCAAAAAGTCTGAAAAATGGGTCCTATGTATCCTTAGAACATTCAAAGTTTCTGGTAATATTTCTCAGATAGTTGATCTATTTCAAATTGGTTTCTTATGCAGAAAGAAGGAAGGAATGCATTTTCACCCTCTTGCATGTGTATAGCCAGTGTCCTCAGAAGCAGATGTAAGAGCTATGTACAGTGGCAATCCTTGGGAAGCAAAGAAACAGACCGAAGGGTCTAGAGTTTAGATCTCATCCCACTTGTATTTCATGTATGAGTGGATAAGCACGTAAACACATTTATAAAGACAGGTGCTATTCTAATGCAGACTATTAGCTATCTCTGTTTATCTGACAGGATTTAAAATCACTGAGCAGGAGGTGTGTTTATGACAATTCTTCCAACTAGGTTTAATTAAGGAGGCAAGACGTACACTGAATGAACATGGCACCACCCGTTGTTCTGGGATCCTGAACTGTTTAAAAAGGACTAAGCACAGGTAGGTCTTTCTGTCTCTGTCTCTTTGTCTATGTCTGTCTGTCTCTGTCTCTCTGTCTCTCTCTGTCTCTGTCTCTCTCTCTGCCTCAGTTTCCTCTCCCCTTCTTTTTACAGATTATACATGCAGAACAACCTGCTGCCACATCACACAGTCATGAACCCTCCCCTGCGCATAGTCTACAGTACCCTTCAAAACCATGGTCCAGAACAAACCCCTTTCCCTTAAATTGCTTCTCCCAGGCACTTTGCTACAATCAACAATAATGACATTTTTTAAGGTCACAAATATTTATGGAAAAACATTGTTTTAATTGAAAATTTTTTTTCAGTGGGCTCTCATAAAATTGCAAAGTTTCTGTAAGGCAAAGGACACTGTCAATAGGACAAAATGGCAACCAACAGATTGGGAAAAAGATCTTTACCAATCCCACATCTGATAGAGGGCTAATATCCAAGATAGACAAAGAACTCAAGAAATTAAACTCCAGACAATCAAATAACCTTATTAAAAAATAGGAGTATAGAGCTAAACAAAGAATTCTCGACTGAGGAAATTCGAATGGCTAAGAAGCACCTAAAGAAATGTTCATCATCCTTAGTCATCTGGGAAATGCAAATCAAAACAACCCTGAGATTCCACCTTACACCAGTCAGAATGCCTAAAATCAAAAACTTAGGTGATAGCAGATGCTGGCAAGGATGTGGAGAAAGAGGAACACTCCTCTATTGTTGATGGGATTGCAAGATGGTGCAACCACTCTGTAAATCAGTCTGGTGGTTCCTCAGAAAATTGGAATTAGCATTACCTGAGGACCCAGCTATACCACTCCTGGACAAAAACCCAGAAGATGCTCCAACATATATCAAGGACACATGCTCCACTATGTTCATAGTAGCCTTATTTATAATAGCTAGAAGCTGGAAAGAACCCAGATGTCCTTCAACTGAAGAATGGATACTGAAAATGTGGTACATTTACACAATGGAGCATTACTAAGCTATTAAAAAACAATGAATTGGAGAAATTCTTAGGTAAATGGATGGAACTAGAAAATATCATCCTTACAATCACAAAATAACACACATGGTATTCACTCACTGATGAAATCTTCTTTTATTTCTTTCTTCAGAGACTTGAAATTCTTGTTATATAGATCTTTCACTTGCTTGGTTAGGGTCACACAAAGGTATTTTATATTATTTGTGATAATTGTTAAGGGTGTCATTTCCCTAATTTCTTTCTCAGCCTGTTTATCATTTGAGTAGAGGAAGACTACTGATTTGTTTGAGTTAATTTTATATCCAGCCATATGACTGAAGTTGTTTATCAGGTTTAGGAGTTCTCTGGTGGAAGTTTTAGGGTCACTTGAATATACTATCATATCATCTGTAAATAGTGATATTTTGACTTCTTTCTTTCCAATTTGTATCCCTTTGAATTCCTATTGTTGTCTAATTGCTCTGACTAGGATTTCTAGTACTACACTGAATAGGTAGGGAGAGAGTGGGCAGTCATGTGTAGTCCCTGATTTTAGAGGGATTGCTTCAAGTTTCTCTCCATTTAGTTTAATGTTGGCCACTGCCCTGATGTCAAGCTGTATTACAGAGCAATAGTGATAAAAACTGCATGGTACAGAGACAGACACATTGATCAATGGAATAGAATTGAAGACCCAGAAATGAACCAAGACACCTATGGTCACTTGATCTTTGACAAAGGAGCTAAAACCATGAAGTGGAAAAAAGACAGCATTTTCAACAAATGGTGCTGACTCAACTGCAGGTCAGCATGAAGAAGAATTCAAATCAATCCATTCTTATCTCCTTGTACAAAGCTCAAGTCCAAGTAGAACAAGGACTTCCATATAAAACCAGATACACTGAAATTGAAGAGAAAGTGGGGAAGACCCTTGAGCACATGGGCACAGGGGAAATTTTCCTGAACAGAACACCAATGGCTTATGCACTAAGATCAACAATTAGACAAATGGGACCTAATAAAATTGCAAAGCTGCTGTAAGGCAAAGGACACTGTCAATAGGACAAAATGGCAACCAACAGATTGGGAAAAATATCTTTACCAATCCTCCATCTGATAGAAGGCTAATATCCAATATATACAAAGAACTCAAGGATTTAGACTCCAGAGCATCAAATAACTCTATTAAAATTGGGGTACAGAGCTAAACAGAGAATTCTCAACTGAGGATTTCATATTGGCTGAGAAGCACATAAAGAAATGTTCAACATTCTTGGTCATCAGGGAAATGCAAATTAAAACAACCCTGAGATTCCACCTTAGACAAGTTAGAATGGCTAAAATCAAAAACTCAGGTGACAGCAGATGCTGGTGAGGCTGTGGAGAAAGAGAAAAACTCCTCCATTGTTGATGCAACTGCAAGCTGGTACAACCACTCTGAAAATCAGTCTGGTGGTTCCTCAGATAATTGGTCATAGCATTACCTTAGGATCCAGCTATACCACTCCTGGGCATATACCCAGAAGATGCTCCAACATATAACAAGGACACATGCTCCACTATGTTTATAGCAGCCTTATTTATAACAGCCAGAAGTTGGAAAGAACCCAGATGTCCTTCAACAGAGAAATGGATACAGAAAATGTGGTACGTTTGCACAATGGAGTAATATTCAGCTATTAAAAACAACAAATTCATGAAATACACAGGCAAATGGATGGACCTAGAAAATATCATCCTGAGTGAGGTAACCCAATCACAAAAGAACACACATGGTATGGATCCATTGATATGTGGATATTAGCCCAAAAGCTCACTGTACCCAAGATACAATTCACAGACCACATGAAGCTCATCAAGAAGGAAGACCAAAGTGTGGTTGCTTTAGTTATTCTTAGAAGGAGGAACAAGATACTCAAGACAGGAAATACAGAGATAAAGTGAGGAGCAGAAAATGAAGCAAAGGATGCCAAGAAGTGCTTGCTGAGAAGAGTCTGATATAGTTGTTTTCTGAGATGCTCTGCCAGAGCCTGACAAATACAGAAAAGGATGCTTGCAGCCAACCACTGGACTGAGCATGGGGTCCCCAAAAGGAATGAAGGAGCTGAAGGGGTTTGCAAACCATAGGAAGAACAACAGTATCAACCAACCAGATCTCCCAGAGTTCCCAGGGACTAAACCACCAACCAAAGATTACCCATGGAGGGACCCATGGTTCTGGCCACATATGTAGCAGAGGATGGCCTCATTGGACATCAATTGGAGGAAAAGCCCTTGGTCCTATGAAGGCTCAATGCCCCAGTGTAGGGGAATGACAGGGTGGGGAGGTAGAAGCAGGTGGGTGGGTTAGGGGGAGGGAGGATGGGATAGGGGATTTGCAGAATGGAAACTGGGAAAGGGGATAACGTTTGAAATGTGAGTAAGTGAAATATAGAATAAAAAAGAAAGAAAAAAAAGGACAGAACATATTCAAACAAAGAGCTATAAGACAAAGACCTGCAAAAACGCCATTGAGTCCATTTTGTGTTGGCTGTCTACTGGCTGGCATGGGGCCTGCCCTGAAGTGTGCTTTTTGCACCCAGTGAAACTCCAGTAGATAAAGCTGATCCTGCCTTTGCAAGCAGATGTCAACTCCAGATAGTTTCTTGGTTAGGGTTGGGAGATCATGTCCAATTTTTAGTGGAAATTTACATGCATAGCATTAAGTGAAAGAGTACAGCTACACAGTTCACCTGTCAGACTCCGTGATGTTCTGGAAAAGGCAAATTTGTACATAAACAAGGTTTTTTTTTTTTTTGCAAAAAGGAGGAAGGAAGGGCTTAGAGATGGAGACTTAGAACACCTGAGAGCTCGAGGGAGGGATAGAGCCATAATGACACTAATGGTGGAGATACACACCACCACACTGTCACAACACACTTTGAAGTCTGTATGTAACAACCATGCTAGCTACAGACTTTGGGTAATCATAACATGCAAACACTCAGTGACTCCTAAGGGTCTGTTAGTGATAACAGATGAGCTACAAAAGCAGGAATTCACGATGAGGGGACTCATGATGGGAAAGAGTAAATGGAAACTTACGTTAGACTCAGTTTTTCTTAGAACAAAACCACTTTAACAAAAACATTTATCAACCTTAAAAAATAAGAAAAATGATACAAATAAGTATGGCTTTCGAAATTAGACTTTCTGGGCAGGTAAGACAGCACAGCGGGTTAAGGTGTTTGCTGTCGAGTCTGAGGACCTGAGTGTACCCAGTGAAATACCATGGTGGGAGGCAGCAACCAGAATCAGCTCACACGAACTGACCTTTGACATCCCCATGTGCACAGTGGCACAGATCTGCCCCTGCACAGACAGAGAACCACACACACACACACACACACACACATATTTATATACACATACACACACATAATCAAACAAGTATGCACATACACACAAACACACCTATATACATACACACACATTCACAGAAATACACCCATATACATACACACATATGCACAAACATACAAATATACATACACATATACACACAAACATACCCGTATACATACACACATACAGACACACAAAAACACACCCATATACATACACACATACTCACATATACACACATACATAGTCACACAGTAGTATACCCATATACATACATGCAAGCACACACAAACACACACACACACACATACATACACACCACATTATAAAATTAACTAGGAAGACATGAAGACATATTTTGCTAATGAGATCATTTAAATCGAAACAGACAGTTCCGAACACAAGGATACTCGAGGCAATGTATGATTACTAGCATTTCCTCTCACCCTCACTTGCTCTTTCACCGTAAAATTCCACATGGGTTTAGTTAGCATCTTATTTTCTCAACTCTCCTCTTTTGACTAAACTTCCTGTGCTACTGGCACTAATGCCCCGCCTCCCACCTTATTTGTCTCCACCGAAACGGAGCCGCACTAACACCCCTATGAGCACATTTACATTCTTCCCCAATTCCTTCATTTTGAGTTCACATGATTTATTTATCCTGATCTCCTCTTATGCATCTGCTATTTATATTTTATACTGCTTTCTTCATACATATTTAAAAGGATGCTTTCAAGATGAAATGACAAATATTAACCTTGGCACTTCTTTTACCTTTATCGTTTCAATAGAGAAATTATAAAAACATGTATTCTATGAAACAAATCTGGTGTAACTGGAACATTTTTTCCCCCATCACACTTAAAGTATGAGTTAATTTAGAGTTAAAAACCTAGATCATTCTTTCTTGTGTGAGTGCTTATTAATCTATTTCCAGTGTCAGAGGAGCCCAGGTGTTTGATGTGTTCATTTGGTTGCAGGTAAGACAACAGTTGCCTCAAAGATAAGAAACAAGAACTTCTAATAGTTTTTAGTGACTTTTCTTTCTTTTTCTTTTGTATAAGCATAAAGCTGTCCAGTTGGCAAGCACTGTGTTTGTAAGAATCCATCTTGATTGAAGCACAGTCACTTGAAAGTGAAATTGATACTAGATGTGGCCCAGACCTCTAATATAAGCATTCAGGAGGCAGAGACAGAGGCAGAGGAGAGCAGATCTCTGTTAGTTCAAGGTCAACCTGGTCTACATAGTGAGTTCCATAAATTGATCATGTAGAGATTTGGCACCAATAGCTCCTCGCACTGGTGCTTAGCACAGAGATTCTCAGGTCCTGTTTATTTTGAAGGTTAATCTATCATCTTGACAAATGTCCTTCGATAGCAGGGGTAGCACATTAACAAAAGGCAAGAAGAACACTGTGTTTCTTGATGGTTGAACATGAAACAAAGTTTATGAAGAATTTAAATTCAGCTGTGCAAGGGTCCTATTTGTGCCAGGGGTAATACTTGCTAGCTATCAGCTGATTGAGACATGTACTCAGTGAACACACACTGTGCTCATGTTCCTCTAAAGAGCTAGGATGGCCCACAACACCAGGCAGATGCAGCACATGATCATCCTACAATAGGGACACAGGGCTACAGAGGAGAAGGCACAGGTTCTGAAGCCTGGCTCCAACAAGGGACAGGTTCTCCAGGCACTGCACTTTTACAATAATATGAACTTCACTACTCTCCCTGCTTAAGTCTTCCTTCACCCTTCCTAAAAGCTGACTTGCTAAGAAAATAATGCTACAATACAATACAATACAATACAATATGATACAATACAATAACTATAATACAATAGAATATCTACAATACAATACAATAACTTCAATACAATAAATGACTAATATTGTTCTGGGCAATTATTTCCATGCCTAAAGTTCTTCTCTTAGAACAAACAAACAAAAGATAGAAACAAAGTAAATTAATTCTACTTATATTGAGTTCCTCTTTTCAGTTACCAATTACCCATCCAAGGCTATGCCTCAAAGTGCAAAGAAAGCTAATCAGATTCAGGAACAACAAATGATTTCAAGGCTCAGAAAGATTCTCTGCATAGCGTGGTTGCTGGGGAATCTGTGGACACGAAGCTAACTACTACATACATTATTTAGATGAACATTTTGGAAGGCTCGCAGGGGTCTGACTTAATAGAGTTTCCCCTGTTCTTTCAAACAGGAGACACCAGTGTTAGGGAGAATCATAAGGTGCTGAATCTGCTGAAGTGTCCTTTGTCCTCAAAAGATTGGGTCGTCACATGTGGCAGTTCTGAGACTGTGGGGATCCCATACTTACCTTTTCACATGTTCCCAAGCCCTGAGATAGAAAAGCATCATGAAAGCGGTGAGTCTGTGGTTTCGTGGGTGTTCCTGAGTTTGCTGTGCTGGGTGCTTCCCCAGAGGTGGTCTGATCAGTGCCCTCAAGCAGAGGCAGTCTCAGTAATCTGACCCACCACCATTCTGTCCCATCTCTTGGTAATCTCCTGCATGGAAAGCTGGTACCCAAGACTACCAGGCCATTTGCATTTTCTCCCTCCAATCAAACTACAGGGAGCACATCAGTGGGTAGAAATGGCACTGGCCTTTTAATTTGCCCAGAAGCTCGGTGCCCTCAGAGCAGGCTGCTCCTCCAGAAGGCAGGGCTGCCTTCTGCTTATCTTATTGTTTCAATTTTATACACCACTTGTACAGCTAGGCTCAGGAGCTAACAGCAGAAATACTACACACTTGGTTCCTGAAACCCTGAGTGAAATGAAACAATGAGAAATTAGATTTATCAGGCTGGTATGGTGCAGTTTAACCATGACCCCATTAGCAGGTGACTGCATTTGGCTCTGGGAGTCAACAGGAGGGTAGTTCATGGTCACAGAACTTCCTGAGACTCTTACGTACAAAGCCAGATGGTTGCAATACATGATACAGCACATACTTGCATGCTCAATCAGAATTTCTGAAAAATTTGCATGTGTTTTAGCTACTCCTCTAACACGCGTTATCAATGACAATCCATAGTTATTATAACCTATAGGGCCTTTCTTTTCTTCCCCCCCCCCTTTTTTTTAAAGAAAAGACTTAAGTTAACACTGAGTGAGGGAGTCTGTCTGGAATACTCTGTGTCTGGAATCCCAAGAGTGACCTTCTCCACTATATTTGCTACTGAGGAAAGTCATGCTGTTATTTCAGGATGTAGAATATATTTCTACATTCCTGGGTTTTCTGACAAATGCTACAAATGACTTTGGCCAAATTCTCCCTGTGGTCCTCATGACGTATCTCTCCTGCTGTGCCCTAGTGTCTCCTGTCTCCCCACAGCACCAAGCTTAACATTTAAAGTCAGCCTTCCTGAGGGCCAGAGCAAGAGATGAAAAGACACATAGAGCAAGCATTACTCAATGCTTGTAGAACAGGCCCAACTTGGTTCTAAGTCTTGCTTACCACGTTATAACATTTTCTGACTAACAGGCAGTGTCTCCTAAACATAGGCCTAGGGCTGACTACATAAGTAGGTACCTTAATTCACTCTCCTTATTCTGCTATTTTACATATGAATCCATAGAAGAAATTATCTCTCTGAAACTGATTGGTCATGATTCTTCAAGTATCTGTTGGACGAGCACAACACTTAAATGTGGATCCCTCAGGAACATAATTCTCTTTGAACTGCCCATAGAACTCATTTCTTCTGGAGTGTCTGAACTGGTTACTGCTTTTAATTGCCCGAGACAATACACTATGGCAGGTCTTTGTAACTTCAGTAAGGAAAGCTTTTAGGAATTTGCTTTCTTTTTACTCCTTAGACGAGGTCTCCAGTATCCCAAATTGGCTTGAAAGCATAATGTAGCCAAGGCTGGCCTTGAACTCCTGATCCTACATCTACAAGAGGTGTCATAAGAGAAGAATTTTAGCATGTTGTATAGAAATAGTTCTTGTGATATTTTGGTAAAGAATACAGGTGGGTTTGTCCTTGTCTATAGAGTCTGCCTGAGGCTAAGGTGAAGAGATTTAGATTAGTTGAATTGGCAAAAGAAATATCAAACAGCATAGTATGGACTCTGTCACGTGGATCACTCTTATGAAGATAATTTTGATAAAATGGAGGAAGCTAAAAAGGGAAAAATACAAAATGTATGGTTCAAGGATAGAAGGGGCACCAGGTAAATAGACTGGACTTAAATCTTGAGTTCAAGAAGATAAACAGAGTAAAGATATTAAATAGAATTTAGGGAGTGGTGATTTCAGGGCAAGATCCTACCCAGGTTAGCTTCCATCTTGTGAAAAGGAATTAAAGAAAAGCTTAGGGCAAGTGTAGTGTTACATGCCTTTAATCCTAGCACTCAGGAGACTAAGACATGCAGTTCTCTGAGTTCAAGGTCAATCTACAAAGCTGAAAGGAGTTGGAGATCCACCAAACATTTTGACATCAGACATATGATGTGGAGTTTGGAGTTTGCTCAGTTGGTTTTCAGTTTTGTCTTAGTTCAGGATTTCTTCACTATGCTCCCTTTTGGAATAGTAATGCATATTCTGTTCCATTATATGCTATAAGTATGTGATATGTTTTTATATTGATCTTATAGTGAGTTACAGTTAAAAGATTGTTTGATTCTCAGAAGAGA
Organism: Grammomys surdaster; assembly: GCF_004785775.1. Lineage (NCBI taxonomy): Eukaryota > Metazoa > Chordata > Mammalia > Rodentia > Muridae > Grammomys > Grammomys surdaster. Next base: position 4,921,084 of record NW_021620812.1, read on the forward strand.
CTTTGAACTTTGGACTTCTAAAATTTGTTGAGACTATGACAGAATATGGGGACTTTTGAGGTTGGACTAACTACATTTTGCATTATGTTGTGGTTACAAGCCTATAAGAGCCAGGGAGTTGAAGGTTTTAATTTGAATAGATATAGTCTCCATATACTCATGGGTTTGGATATTTGGCCCATAGGAATGGGCAGTATTAGGAGTTGTGGCATTATTGGAGGAAGTATGTCACTGTGGAGACAGGCTTTAAGAACTTCTATGCTCAAGCTATGCCCAGTGTGGCACATAGTCCCTTTCTGTTCCCTGCAAATCAAGATATAGAACTCTTGGATCCTTCTCCAGGACCATGTCTGCCTGGATGCTGCCATGATTCTCACCCTGATGATAGTGAACTAAACATCTGAAACTGTAAACAAAGCCCATCTAAATGTTTGTTGTTGTTGTTGGTGGTGGTGGTGGTGGTAGTGGTGGTGGTGATTTGTTTTTTGTTTGTTTCTTTTTTAAGAGTTGGCTTGGTCATGGTGTTTCTTCACAACAATAAAACTCTAAGACAATGACTTTTGGGAGTTGGTTCTTTCCTTCACCATGTGGTGCCTGGGAACCACACTCAGATAGTTTATCTTGCTGGCAAATATCTGTAGTAGTGAAGACTTATCACAGGCCCTTTATGTAACTTGAAATTTTAAGTGTCTGTCACCTATCTACTTATCACCTATTTATTGTGTTCGTGTGTGTGTGTGTGTGTGTGTGTGTGTGTGTGTGTGAGTATGCACCTGTCTATGCCATGTCATGGGCATGGAAGTCAGAGAACAATTGTCAAGAGTTAGTTTTCATCTCCCACTGCTTTGAGTCAGGAATGCTGCTGCACTGGGTGTCCAGGCTAGCTCATAGTCCATTCATGCTGATCAGAGCTCCAAACTAACTGCACTATGAGCTTTGCAACTGGCTTCTTCCTTCCTTCCTTCCTTCCTTCCTTCCTTCCTTCCTTCCTTCCTTCCTTCCTTCCTCCCTCCCTCCCTCCCTCC